>NC_053023.1:291781818-291858103 GCF_003073215.2 Triticum urartu | reverse complement strand
ACTGTTTTGGGTTGCTCTAGTAACCCGACTGCTGCTGGTGGTGGTTGTAACCGCCCTGGTTATTCTGATTATTTTGATTGCTATGTCCGCCCGGATTACCGTTAAATCCTGAACCGGAATTTCCTCCACCGTAACCCGGCCCAGATCCTGAGCCACCGCCGGAGCCGTGATCATACCGGAAAGCGTTAGAATTCTTGAACTCCTGCATAATGTAGCAGTCCTTCCAAAGGTGGTTGGCTGGCACTTCCTTCGTCCCGTGCTTCGGACAGGGCTAGTTCAATAGATAATTTAGGCGGTCCGGGTTAGGGTTAGGCGCTCCACTGCGATTCGGCGGTTTACCCTTGCGTCGCTGGCCCTTGTCCTGCGCGTTGGTATTAGCCACGAAGTCCATGTTGCCATCCGCTTTATGCTTGCCTCCACTACCATTGCCTGCCGAGTGGTGCTGCTGACCTTTGGAGTTGTTCTTCTTTCCCTTCCCTGTCTTGTCATCATCAGACTCGGGATCCTTGGTACTATCCGAATCAGCATACTTTACCAACGCAGCCATGAGGGTCCCCATATCAGTGCAATGGCGCTTCATCCGTCCTAACTTCAGCTTTAGGGGCCCAAACCGGCAGTTGCCTTCTAGGGTTATAACTGCGGTGTCAGCGTTGATGCGGTCTGATGAATGCAGAACTTGCGAGACCCGGCGCACCCAATGAGTCGTCGATTCTCCTTCCTCCTGGACACAAGCAGCCAAGTCCACTATCGACATAGGCTGTTTACATGTGTCTTTGAAATTACTGATAAACCGGGCCCGCAATTGGGCCCATGAACTGATAGAATTGGCCGGTAAGCTTTTTAACCAAGTACGGGTCGTTCCTTCGAGCATCATGGTGAAGTACTTCGCACACGCCGCATCATCTACATCAAGCATCTCCATGGCCATCTCATAGCTCTCTACCCATGTCTCTGGAGGTTGATCCGCCGTGTGATTTTGTACCTTGCGCGGGCCTTTGAAATCCTTGGGCAGGCGCACATTGCGTAAAGCGGGGACAAGGCAAGGCACCCCCAAAGCACTAGAAGTAACACCAGGCTCGACCGAGGTAGTTGGACGAACCGGCGTAAGCTGCCGAGCCTGATATTGTGCGGCTAACTCAGCCTCCCTGCATGCTCGGGCCTGGTCCACCACTTCCTGAGCATTGTCAGCACCACCCGCCGGGTTGTTGCCACGGGGTGCTCCACGTCGTTCATTACTTGATACGGCCGGTTCATCCATATGTCTGCTATAGCTCCGGCTTGGACGAGGGGTAGAGTGGATCCGATCGCGGCTGTACGAGTATGCTTCCTGTTGGACCAAAGCTGTCCTAAGAAGCTCCTTGACCCGGCGCGTCTCTACCGCCTGCGGCGAATCACCTTCAATTGGAATGGCCTCCAGCCGTGCAGCAGCTGCAACAAGGTTGTCCATTGGGTTGGAGTAGTGACCCGGAGGTGTCGGAACAGCCTGAGGTACAACAGTGTTATGATGAGGCAGATCCATCAAACGGGGCTGAACCGGCGCGCCCGTCCCAGGAGCTTCCGCCCGGTTTACCACCGGCGGATTACTGGTTCCCGCTCCTGGGGTGTTGATGTCACATCCCTAGTTCTGGTATGACCTAGACCAGCTAGCCATTTGTGCATCATGTTTAAATTCCATTTAAATTTGAAATGGAGATTTGTGAAACCCTCAGAATTATTTCTAGAAATAACCCAGATAAAAATTGCTCCAAAAGGGTCCAAGAAAATGTTCATGTTGCTCTCTAAAAATATTGGTCAGGGTTAAAATTCTAACAAATATTTTCAGGAGCTCATAAATATTTATTTTGGCCATTTGGAATTAATCCAGTAATTATTTGCGTTGGATAAATATTTTTTATATATACAAAATATTGTCCAATTTTTCTGAATTTTGGTGAGGGGCTTTGGAGTGGTCCAACTAGTCCCTACAAAAATTTACAGAATAAAATAAATTGATTTAGTATTATTACTAAATCAGAACAAATGTCAGATAAATAGAAAAGAAACAGAAATGGTAAAAACCCACCTGTGCTTACCTGCGGCCTAGCTCCTGTGCTGGCCCAGCACTGTGCAGCCCAGCAGCAGCCCAGCCCACCTGTCTGCCTCCCCTGTCGTCTTCCTCCCGCTAGGAGGACAGCGCATGTGGCCACCGCGCGCGAGCATGCGCCTCGCCACCTCCTGCTCGCCGCCGAGCCCCTGGATGCGTGGATGAATGCCCCGGCGTCGTCCCGATCCGCCCGACCTCTCTCACTCTCCCCCTCGCCCTCTCCCCGTGCTCAGAAGCTCCGCCACATCGCCGGCTACCTCCCCGTCAAGACACGCACCTCGGGAGGCCCTGGAGCGCCGCCATCGCCGTCGTCTTCACTTTCGGCCACTGGCGATCGCCCACGCCATTCTGCTCGCGTTTGACCTTCCCCGAGCCCGCTTCGATGCCCTCTGCGACCGCTGTGAGCTCCATCGTCGTTTGCCCCTCTTCCCCTTGCCTCTCGATCACCGCAGCCGCCGTTTCGACCGAAGCCGTAGCACCTCACCGCCGGCCATGGCGCCACCGTGGCCAGGGGCCGAGCCAGCCGCACCCGCGCGCGTCACCGTGCTCCTGGTGACGCCAGGAGGCCGTATATCCTCTCCGCTCGCCTCCCCATGCACCACAGCCCATGCTCCAGCCGCCGCCGCGAGCCTCGCTCCGGCGAGCTCCGGCCACCACTCCTCCTCCTATCTACCCCATTAGATGCGGGAGAGCACGGGCTACGCCCTGGTGCTCTTCGCCGTCCTTTTGGTCACCGGAACGGTGATCCCGAGCCCCTCCGCCGCGTTCGGCCTCGCCGGCGGCTAAATGCCGGTGGGGTTGACCGGTCTAACCCCCCAGTTGACCTGGGGTTTGACTACCCAGGGACAATGACAGGTGGGGCCCGGCCTGCTAATGTTTCTGTTAGGATTAGTTTAATATCTAATTAACACTGTTAACTAACAATGAGCCAATGACATGTGGGACCCTGTCGTTAGGTTTGACCTGGTCAGCTCCATTGACCTGCTGACGCAGGCATGATGCAATGCTGACATAGTTATTCTTTTTCTGGAATTATTTTTAAACAGGATATTCCAAAAAATGCTCAAAACTTCAAAAATTCATAGAAATTCAACCGTAGCTCAGATTAAAATAATTTATATATGAAAAATTATCAGAAAAATTCAATCTATCCATATATACCACTTTCATGCATGTTCAACCAACTTATACCACTGTATAAGTGAAAACATGATAATGGCATTTTAAATGCTAAATATGGAGTTTGCATATGAACCCTTGGTCCATATGGACTTCATTTAAATGGTTGCTAGATGCATTATTGCAATCATAACATCATTACCATGTTCATGCATCATAATGTTGCATATGCTTGTGTTTTGATTTCTGACACCGTTCCTTCTCGATAGGTCCTGCTCCGGAGAGTGTTCGAGAGTACCTGTCTGAGGAGCAGTGTCCCCCTGTTGATCTACCAGGCAAGCAACCCCCCCTTGTTCATTCCGATACAATCCCACTGTCTCGCTCCTGCTCTCTTTTATTGCATTAGGACAACAACGATTCAACTGCTACTTTATGGTGCAGTAGTTGAACCCATTCCTCTGCATGACCTGTCATTGCCACAGTAAATAGTTGAAACCCACTAGCATGTGTAGGAGTTGATTGAGCCATGTGGTGTTCCTACCATTGCCATGCCTGCTATTGCTTAGAGTTGTGTCAGGTCTGGATTCATTGGGAATGAATGGAGTGCTATATGTTCTGGTGCTGAGAGTTAAGCGTGTGAACATGATTTGGTAAAGGTAGCGGTGAGAGGCCATGTAGGAGTACATGGTGGGTTGTCTCATTGGGACCGTCCTTAAGAACTGAGTTCTATGTAAGTTGTCCAATGACTAGCTACTACCACACATTGGGCTCCGGGCACTCCAAGCTCTCTCGACTTATTAACCGCCTTGAACTCTGTCCAGGAGTTGCAAATAGTTTCTGGTGTTTGTAGGTAGTGCTATTTTTCTACCGAGTGGCACCCGGCAGGGTGGACTTGGGACAGACTAGGCACACGTGGCCCGGTGTACCGAGTGGCACCCGGATGGTGGGCTCGGGAACCCTGTACACATCGTTTGGGGCCGTGAGCGAAACCCCGGCCGGATCTCCTTGCGGATGGAACCCGAATAGGCGATAAACCTGGACTAGAGTCTTGTGTGGTTAGTTAGGTCGTGGCCGACACCCTCGCCAGGCTTCCGCTTGAAGGTTGCCGAGATACATGACGTGTACATGGTGATAAGTGGTGAGAGCGTGTGTGAAGAAGTACACCCCTACAGGGTTATCATGATCTATTAGAATAGCCGTGTCAAAGTTATGGACTTCTTGGATGCTTACGTGGTACATAGACAACTTAAAGTGGATACTCTAAAATGCTCAAGATAAGTGTGAGTGCTATGGATGGCCTTCTCGTAGGGAGACGAGGATGAATCCATAGTAGTGTATTGATGTGGTGATTAGTGGACTCGTGTGCACTGCCTCATCTCAAAGAAGTTTCTCGTTGTCGTAGAACAGGATAGCCACTGAGTCAAAGCTGGCTTGCTGCAACTAAACCCCACATTACCTTCTTGATACAAATGCATATATGATAGGATCTGATGTAAGTCTTGTTGAGTACCTTTGTACTCACGTTTGCTTTATTTATGTTTTGTAGATGAGACATCTGTCTTACTAGTAGTTCCGCTTGGACTTCGATGAATAGCTTGTTACCTCAGCTACGATCTTGTACCCTTGGGAGGGTCTTGTAGATAGTCAGGCTTCTCAGCCCTTTTCTTTTGTAGTTAGCGGTACTCAGACATGTAATGCTTCCGTTGCTTGTATGCTCTGAATGATGGGTCATGTGACCCCTGTTTGTATTTAATGCTATGTGGCTCTTCTGGGCCTTTATCTATATGAGTTTGCGTTATGTTGTGATGCCATGTTGTATAGCACATACTTGCATGTTATGCATACGTGTGACGTGTATTGCTATGTGTGGGATCCGACAATCTAGTTTTTTTATCCTTGGCAGCCTCTCTTATGGGCAAATGTAGTCTAGTGCTTCCTTGAGCCATAGTAGTCCGCTACAGCCCGGTTCACCGGAGTCCTGCTAGCCCAGCACTATTGCTCAGGACACTTGACTGGCCGGCATGTGTTTCACTTCATTCCAGTGTCTGTCCCTTCGGGGAAATGTCATGCGGTGACATCCGGAGTCCTGCCTAGCCTGCTATAGCCCAGGTTCCCCGGATCCTGTTAGCCCAGTGCTCAGCCCGGATTCACACGCTGCTGACCGACACGCTCGATGTGAATCATTTATGCCTGTTCCCATAGGTAGTGCGCTTTGGGTTCACGACTAGCCATGTTGGCCCGGGTTCTCTGTCATATGGATGCTAGCGACACAATCATATACGCGAGCCAAAAGGCGCAAACGGTCCCGGGCCAGGGTAAGGCGACACCCGTGGGGATACCGTGCGTGAGGCCGCAAAGTGATATGAGGTGTTACCGGCTAGATCGATGTGATTGGAATTCGGGGTCCCGGCAGCTTTGGTATCAGAGCCTGACTGTCCTGTAGGATTTCAAGCCAACCTGGTCGAAGTTGAGTCTAGAAATTCTTTAGCTATATAGGGGAATTGATTGTGGAAGGGAACGTAAGGCTCTTTTTACTCCTTATGCCTCATGCCTTCTGATCTGAGTCATCCTATCTTTCCTACGGGGTTAAGGAACTAGGCATTCTCTTCCGTCTATCAGGATCACATGTTACTACTCCATAGTCTCTAAGGTTTGGTTGATCTGAGTCATATCCCAGTTTGAGTACCTCCGGTGTAGCCTCTTTAGTAATATCTCAGAACCTTGGGTGATGATGTTGAGTTTGGTGCTACCCCATCATTTGCAGGATGTCTCATTTTGAGCATTTTACTGCCGTTATGCTGCCGGAATTGTCCTAGGAGTTCAAGAGATAGTATTTTTCTCATACTATAATCTACATCCTTATGGTGATGCTGAATCCATCCTTGTTTCCTTGTGTAACACCCTCGATGCGACTATATCTCCCACGTGTCGAGGCACGACTTAGAGGCATAATTGCATTGAAGGCATATGTCGCAAGTTAGGCAATCTTCACAACATCCCATGTAATATAGATAATCAAAGGGGAGATAACATAGTTGGCTTACACTCGCCACGTCAAACAAGTACATAAATAACATTACATCATCCAAACACTCATGGCCCGACTACGGCGCCAAAATAAAAGATAACCCAACAAGCGACACGGCCCCGATCACCCCCAACTGGGCACCACTACTGATCATCAGGAAAGGAAACATAGTAACGTTGAGAGTCTTCGTCGAACTCCCACTTGAGCTCAAGAGCGTCTCCTGGAGCGGAATCATCAGGCCCTGCATCTGGTGTAATAGTAATATGTGAGCCATAGGGACTCAGCAATCTCACACCCTCGCGATCAAGACTATTTAAGCTTATAGGTAAGGCAAGGTAAATATATATGTGGAGCTGCAGCAAGCGACTAGCAAAATATGGTGGCTAACTTATTCGCAAAAGACAGCGAGAAGAGGAGGCAAAGCGCGAGCGAGAAACTAGAGAACAACCTGCGCAAGCATTACTCCAACACCGTGTCCGCTTCCCGGACTCCACCGAGAAGAGGCCGTCACGGCAACACACTCAGTTGATTCATTTTAGTTAAGTTAAGGTTCAAGTTATCTACAACCGGACATTAACAAATTCCCATCTGCCCATAACCGCGGGCACGGCTTTCGAAAGTTCAAATCCCTGCAGGGGAGTCCCAACTTAGCCCATGACAAGCTCTCACGGTCAACGAAGGAATAGACCTCCTCCCAAGACGTTCCGATCAGACTCGGTATCTCGGTTCTTCAAGACACTTCGACAGGTTAAAACAAGACCAGCAACACCGCCCGAATGTGCCGACAAATCCCGATAGGAGCTGCACATATCTCGTTCTCAGGGCACACTCAGATGAGCCAGACGTCGGGTAGGCCAGCCCAGAGTTGCCCCTGGTAGCCCCGGACATCGCTCGGTTGGACCAACACTCAGAGGAGCACTGGCCCGGGGGGGCTTAAAAAAATAAGATGACCCTCGGGCTCCGGAAACCCAAGGGAAAGAGGCTAGGTGGCAAATGGTAAAACTAAGGTTGGGCATTGCTGGAAAAGCTTTAATCTAGGCGAACTATCAAGGGGTTCCCATTATAACCCAACCGCGTAAGGAACGTAAAATCCGGGAACATAACACCGATATGACGGAAACTAGGGCGGCAAGAGTGGAACAAAACACTAGGAGAGAGGCCGATCCTTCCACCCTTCACCAAGTATATAGATGCATTAAGATAACATGGTAATATAATGATATCCCAATAAGTAAATAAATGTTCCAACAAGGAACGGCCTCCAATCTTCACCTGCAACTAGCAACGCTATAAGAGGGGCTGAGCAAAGCGGTAACATAGCCAATCAACGGTTTGCTAGGACATGGTGGGTTAGAGGTTTGACATGGCAATTTGGGAGGCTTGAAAGCAAGTGGTAGGCATGATAGCATTGGCATAGCAAAAGAGCGAGCAATCTAGCATAGCAAAGATAGTAGTGATTTCGAGGGTATGATCATCTTGCCTGCACAGTTGTCAGAGTTGACTGGATCCTCGAAAGCAAACTCAACGGGCTCCTCGTTAGCGAACTCGTCTCCCGGCTCTACCCAAACAAGACAAACAAGCAACAAGGACACAATCAACCACGTGCAAGCTCAAACAAAATGATGCAAAGATGATATGCTATGCGGGATGCGATGCGGGATGCATATACAAGATGAGACAAGGAATGCATGAACCTGGCCTCAACTTGGGAAACCAAGTGTGCCACTGGAAATATGAGATGAAATCTCTTGAAAACGATGTAAAGAACGCCGGAATCGGAGTTACGGTTTGGAAATGGCAAGCGATTCAAATATGGCACCGGTCTGCGATTCGCAGCAAGTAGCCATCTAAATGCAATGAGATGAACATGCTACAGCACCCAAACATGACAACAAAATACATGGCAGGGATTCATTCATGATGCTTCACAAAAGTCTAGCACTGATCTACGGCCAATTCATCCATTAACAGGTTCAAACAAGCATGGCAAAAATGCATATGGCAAACAGATTTCAGACTTAGTGAAATGAACACTTGTCTGGAATTTCAGATCAGGTAGCACTCTTCGGAGCAACAAAACTACATGCTACAGGACCTGAACATGGCAAAGTAAAGCATGGCATGGAGCTACTCAAAGAGCTTAACAAAAGTCCCTTAGTGACCTTGAGCCAAAAGGGATCAGAAAATACAATTGCAAGCATGTGAACATGGCAAAAACATAATCAGATCACAGACTTGGTCCAAACTGGTGCACGCTGAAACAGATATCAAGTAGGCATGTTTACGAGCTCGATGCACTCAATACGGAGCAAGTCATGATAAGCTAAGCATACACCCATCAAGAATACATAAAATGCAAGCTAGAATGGCAAGAACAATAGCATAGCATGCACGGATCAACTACAACATCATCGGCAAAATTGCAAACAAGTTGACAATCTGCCCAGATTCACAAAGTAGCAAAAGTAGAGCTCGATTGACTCAAGCTAGGGTGCTCCATAATTGCAAACAAAGACATGGATGGATAGAGCACTACAATATTAACAAAACATCCTTACTGATCATCCTCAAAAGAGGCACGGATCACTAGGAAACAACATGAACATATGGCATCATGAGATAAACAGCATCAAGGACTTAGTGGAATTGCTAAGTCCCTGAAATCAGAATTACCAAGTGCACCACTTTGCAAGCTTGTACTAGTCACCACACACATCACAAAAATACATGGGTTGCACCTCTGGAAAGATGGCAAAACCCTTAACAAAACATATGTAGAACTCATGGGCATATCATGCACACAATAATCATGGCAAAAATGACAAAAAGCTAAATGGAGCAGCAGATCTGACAATTATCTCAAGTAGCACTCTTCTAACAGCATTTCGGGCATCAAGATGAACTCAAATGAAAATGATGCAATGGAATGAAATGATGTGCTCTCTGAGGCGAACATTTGATATGCTATATGCCCAATCAGAGCTACGGATGCAAAGTTACGAGGCTATGAACAGGAGCATATGGATCTGGGATTTTAGGGACTTAGAAGAAAAAAAAACCACCTCGAGATAAAAGTCAATGGTGCATGGAAGCCGAGGTGGTGGCGGATCTCGCCGGAGTTGTGGGCCGCGGTGGCCGGAGGAAGGAGGAGGCCGGCCGGAGCTCGTGGCGGCGAGGGGAAGGCGGCAGCAGCGTGCACGGACGCGAGGTGGCGCGGTTGGAGCGGGCGGTGCTCTGTGCGGCTGGCGACGACGAGGTGGTGGCGGCAGCGGCGACGGCGTCCCATGGCGGCGCGGCGACGGGCGTCGGGGAGGAGAAAGGGCGCGGGCGGCGCGGCTCCCCTGGGCCACGGGGGCCCGACGTGGGCTCGGCGGGCCGGCGCGGCGGCGGCGATGTGGCGCCCGCCCGGGACAGTGGCACGGCGCGGTTGGGCGGTGCGGCGAGCGGACAGCGTCCGTCCCGACGGACAATTGTCCGGCGCGCGCGAGGGATGGATCTAGGGTTTCGGGGGAGGAGAAGGAGATTTTCGGGGGATCTTTATAGGCATAGGAGGGAGCTAGGAGAGTCCAAATGAGGTGCGGTTTTCGGCCACGCGATCGTGATCGAACGCTCTAGATGATGGAGAAGGTTTTGGTGGGTTTTGGGCCAACTATGGAGGGGTGTTGGGCTGCAACACACACGAGGCCTTCTCGGTCCCTCGGTTAACCGTTGGAGTATCAAACGAAGTCCAAATATACGAAACTTGACGCGGTCTACCGGTAGTAAACCAAGGCCGCTTGGCAAGTCTCGGTCCAATCCGGAAATGTTTAATCCCCACACACGAAAGAAAGGTAGAAATGGACCACCGGAGGAGAACGAAGCGCCGGAATGCAAAACGGACAACGGGGAAAATGCTCGAATGCATGAGATGAACACGTATGCAAATGCAATGCACATGATGACATGATATGAGATGCATGACAACAAAACAACACACGGAGACAAAGACCCGAACCCGAAAATAAAATAACTTAACGCCGAAAACGACAAGAGTTGGAGTACAAATTGGGAAAGTTAGATCTGGGGTGTTACAACACTCCACCACTACCGAAGGATCTCGTCCCGAGATCTAGGACTGAAAGAACACCGGGTACTCAGAACGGAGGTGATCCTCGCGTTCCCAGGTAGCTTCACGGTCGGAATGGTGTGACCACTTGACTTTGAGAAATTTGATTGACTTGTTGCGAGTCTTGCATTCAGTCTCGTCAAGAATAGCAACTGAGTGCTCACGATAGGAGAGATATTCTTGGAGCTCAATGTCCTCGAAGTTGACAGTGCGGTCAGGAGTCTTGAAGCACTTTCGGAGCTGAGAGACATGGAACACGTCATGAACATTTGCAAAGTTTGAAGGAAGCTCGAGTTGATAGGCGAGGTCTGTTGGGGAACGTAGTAATTTCAAAAAAATTCCTACGCACACGCAAGATCATGTGATGCATAGCAACGAGAGGGGGGAGTGTGATCTACATACCTAGTAGATCGACAACGGAAGCGTTTGGTTGATGTAGTCGTACGTCTTCATGGCCCGACCGATCAAGCACCGAAACTACGGCACCTCCGAGTTTTAGCACACGTTCAGCTCGATGACGATCCCCGGACTCCGATCCAGCAAAGTGTCGGGGAAGAGTTCCGTCAGCACGACGGCGTGGTGACGATCTTGATGTACTACTGCAGCAGGGCTTCGCCTAAACTCCGCTACAATATTATCGAGGACTATGGTGGCTGGGGGCGCCGCACACGGCTAAGGAAAAGATCACGTGTCTCTGGGGTGCCCCTGCATCCGTATATAAAGGACTATAGGGGGGAGGCTGGCCTGCCAAGGAGGGCGCGCCAGGAGAGTCCTACTCCCTCTGGGAGTAGGATTCCCCCCCCCCAATCCTAGTTGGAATAGGATTCGCGGAGGGGGGAAAAGAGAGAGAGGGGCCGGCCCCCTCTCCTTGTCCTATTCGGACCAAGGGAGGGGAGGGGCGCGCGGCCCATGAGGGGCTGCCTCTTCTCTTTTCCACTAAGGCCCATCATGGCCCATATAGCTCCCGGGGGGTTCCGGTAACCTCCCGGTACTCCGGTAAAATCCCGATTTCACCCGGAACACTTCCGATATCCAAACATAGGCTTCCAATATATCAATCTTTATGTCTCGACCATTTCGAGACTCCTCGTCATGTCCGTGATCACATCCGGGACTCCGAACAACCTTCGGTACATCAAAATGCATAAACTCATAATATAACTGTCATCGTAACCTTAAGCGTGCGGACCCTACGGGTTCGAGAACAATGTAGACATGACCGAGACACGTCTCCGGTAAATAACCAATAGCGGGACCTGGATGCCCATATTGGCTCCTACATATTCTACGAAGATCTTTATCGGTCAGACCGCATAACAACATACGTTGTTCCCTTTGTCATCGGTATGTTACTTGCCCGAGATTCGATCGTCGGTATTCCAATACCTAGTTCAATCTCATTGCCGGCAAGTCTCTTTACTCGTTCTGTAATACATCATCCCGCAACTAACTCATTAGTTGCAATGCTTGCAAGGCTTAAGTGATGTGCATTACCGAGAGGGCCCAGAGATACCTCTCCGACAATCGGAGTGACAAAACCTAATCTCGAAATACGCCAACCCAACATGTACCTTTGGAGACACCTGTAGTACTCCTTTATAATCACCCAGTTACGTTGTGACATTTGGTAGCACCCAAAGTGTTCCTCCGGTAAACGGGAGTTGCATAATCTCATAGTTACAGGAACATGTATAAGTCATGAAGAAAGCAATAGCAACATACTAAACAATCAAGTGCTAGGCTAACGGAATGGGTCATGTCAATCACATCATTCTCCTAATGATGTGATCCCATTAATCAAATGACAACACATGTCTATGGTTAGGAAACATAACCATCTTTGATTAATGAGCTAGTCAAGTAGAGGCATACTAGTAACTATATGTTTGTCTATGTATTCACACATGTATCATGTTTCCGGTTAATACAATTCTAGCATGAATAATAAACATTTATCATGAAATAAGGAAATAAATAATAACTTTATTATTGCCTCTAGGGCATATTTCCTTCAGTCTCCCACTTGCACTAGAGTCAATAATCTAGTTCACATCGCCATGTGATTTAACATCAATATTCATATATGTATATGATTAACACCCATAGTTCACATCATCATGTGACCAACACCCAAAGGGTTTACTAGAGTCAATAATCTTGTTCACATCGCTGTGTTATTAACACCCAAAGAGTACTAAGGTGTGATCATGTTTTGCTCGTGAGAGAAGCTTAGTCAACGAGTCTGTCATATTCAGAGCCGTATGTATTTTGCAAATATTCTATGTCCACAATGCTCTGCACAGAGCTACTCTAGCTAATTGCTCCCACTTTCAATATGTATCCAGATTGAGACTTAGAGTCATGTGGATTGGTGTAAAAGCTTGCATCGTTGTAACTTTTTATGACGAGCTCTTTTATCACTTCCATTATCGAGAAACATATCCTTATTCCTCTAAGGATAATTTTGACCAATGTCCAGGGATCTACTCCTAGATCACTAATGTACTCCCTTGCCAAACAAGGGCAGAGTATACAATAGGTCTGGTTCATAGCATGGCATACTTTTATAGAACCCATGACTGATGCATAGGGAATGACTTTCATTCTCTTTCTATTTTCTGTTGTGGTCAGGATTTGAGTCTTACTCAATTTCATACCTTTGCAACACAGGCAAGAACTCTTTCTTTGACTGCTCCATTTTGAACTACTTCAAAATCTTGTCAAGGTATGTACTCATTGAAAATCTTATCAAGCGTCTTGATCTATCTCAATAGATCTTTATGCTCAATATGTAAGTAGCTTTACTGAGGTCTTTCTTTTAAAGAACTCCTTTCAAACACTCCTTTATGCTTTGCAGAATAATTCTACATTATTTTCGATCAATAATATGTCATTCACATATACTTATCAGAAATGCTGTAGTGCTCCCACTCACTTTCTTGTAAATACAGGCTTCATCGTAAGTCTGTGCAAAACTATATGCTTTGATCAACTTATCAAAGCGTATATTCCTACTTCGAGATGCTTGCACCAGTCCATAGATGGATCGCTGGAGCATGCACATTTTGTTAGCACCTTTAGGATTGACAAAACCTTCTGGTTGCATCATATACAACTCTTCTTTAAGAAAACCATTAAGGAATGCAGTTTTGACATCCATTTGCCAGATTTCATAAAATGTGGCAATTGCTAACATGATTCGGACAGACTTAAGCATCACTACAGTTGAGAAAATCTCATTGTAGTCAACACCTTGGACTTGTCAAAAACCTTTTTGCGACAAGTCGAGCTTTGTAGATAGTAACACTACTATCAATGTCCGTCTTCCTCTTGAAGATCCATTTATTTTCTATGGCTTGCCGATCATTGGGCAAGTCCACCAAAGTCCACACTTTGTTCTCATACATGGATCCTATCTCAGATTTTCATGGCCTTAAGCCATTTCGCGGAATCTGGGCTCATCATCGCTTCCTCATAGTTCGTAGGTTTATCATGGTCTAGTAACATGAATTCCAGAATAGGATTACCGTACCACTCTAGTGCGGACCGTACTCTGAAATACCTACGAGGTTCTGTAGTAACTTGATTTGAAGTTTCATGATCATCATCATTAGCTTCCTCACTAATTGGTGTAGGAATCACTGGAACTGATTTCTGTGATGAACTACTTTCCAATTCGGGAGAAGGTACAAATTACCTTATCAAGCTCTACTTTCCTCCCACTCACTTCTTTCGAGAGAAACTTCTTCTCTAGAAAGGATCCATTTTTAGCAACGAATATCTTGCCTTCGGATCTGTGATAGAAGGTGTACCCAACAATTTCCTTTGGGTATTCTATGAAGACGCACTTATCCAATTTGGGTTTGAGCTTATCAGGATGAAACTTTTCACATAAGCATCGCAGCCCCAAACTTTAAGAAATGACAACTTGGGTTTCTTGCTAAACCACAGTTCATATAGTGTCGTCTCAATGGATTTAGATGGTGCCCTTTTAACGTGAATGCAGCTGTCTCTAATGCATAACCCCAAAACGATAGTGGTAAATCAGTAAGAGACATCATAGATCGCACCATATCCAATAAAGTGCGGTTACGACGTTCGGACACACCATAATGTTGTGGTGTTCCAGGTGGCGTGAGCTGTGAAACTATTCCACATTGTTTTAATTGAAGACCAAACTCGTAACTCAAATATTCGTCTCCGCGATAAGATCGCAGAAACTTTATTTTCTTGTTACGATGATTTTTCCACTTCACTCTGAAATTCTTTGAACGTTTCAACTATTTCAGACTTATGTTTCATCAAGTAGATATACCCATATCTGCTCAAATCATCTTGTGAAGGTCAGAAAATAACGATACTTGCCACGAGCATCAACACTCATTGGATTGCATACATCGGTATGTATTATTTCCAATAAGTCAGTAGCTTGTTCCATTGTTCCGGAGAACGGAGTTTTAGTCATCTTGCCCAAAAGGCATGGTTCGCAAGCATCAAATGATTCATAACCAAGTGATTCCGAAAATCCATCTTTATGGAGTTTCTTCATGCGCTTTACACCGATATGACCCAAACGGCAGTGCCACAAATAAGTTGCACTATCATTATTAACTTTGCATCTTTTGGCATCAATATTATGAATATGTGTATCACTACGATCGAGATCCAACAAACTATGTTCATTGGGTGCATGACCATCGAAGGTCTTATTCATGTAAACAGAATAACAATTATTCTTTAACTTCAAATGAATAACTGTATCGCAATAAACATGATCAAATCATATTCATGCTCAACGCAAACGCCAAATAACATTTATTTAGGTTTAACACTAATCCCGAAAGTATAGGGAGTGTGCGATGATGATCATATTAATCTTGGAACTACTTCCAACACTCATCGTCACTTCCCCTTCAACTAGTCTTTGTTTATTCTGTAACTCCTGTTTCGAGTTACTAATCTTAGCAACCGAACAAGTATCAAATACTCAGGGGCTACTATAAAACACTAGTAAGGCACACATCAATAACCTGTATATCAAATATACCTTTGTTCACTTTGCCATCCTTCTTATCCATCAAATATTCAGGGCATTCCGCTTCTAGTGACCATTTCCTTTGCAGTGTAAGCACTCAGTTTCAGGCTTTGGTCCAGCTTTGGTCTTCTTCACGGGAGTGACAACTTGTTTGCCATTCTACTTGAAGTTTCCCTTTTCTTTCCCTTTGCCCTTTTCTTGAAACTAGTGGTCTTGTCAATCATCAACACTTGATGCTCTTTCTTGATTTCTACCTTCGTCGATTTCAACATCACGAAGAGCTTGGGATTCGTCATCCCTTGCATACTATAGTTCATCATGAAGTTCTAGTAAATTAGTGATGGTGACTAGCGAATTCTGTCAATCACTATCTTATCTGGAAGATTAACTCCCACTTGATTCAAGCGATTGAAGTACCCAGACAATCTGAGCACATGCTCACTAGTTGAGCGATTCTCCTCCATCTTTTAGCTATAGAACTTGTTGGAGACTTCATATCTCTCAACTCGGGTATTTGCTTGAAATATTAACTTCAATACCTGGAACATCTTATATGGTCCATGACGTTCAAAACGTATTTGAAGTCCCGATTCTAAGCCGTTAAGCATGGTGCACTAAACTATCAAGTAGTCATCATATTGAGCTAGCCAATCGTTCATAACGTCTGCATCTGCTCCTGCAATAGGTCTATCACCTAGCGGTGCATCAAGGACATAATTCTTCTATGCAGCAATGAGGATAAACCTCAGATCACGGATCCAATCCGCATCATTGCTACTAACATCTTTCAACACAATTTTCTCTAGGAACATATCAAAATAAACACAGGGAAGCAACAACGCGAGCTATTGATCTACAACATAATTTGCAAAATACTACCAGGACTAAGTTCATGATAAATTTAAGTTCAGTTAATTTACTTAAAGAACTCCCACTTAGATAGACATCCCTCTAATCCTCTAAGTGATTACGTGATCCAAATCAACTAAACCATGTCCGATCATCACGTGAGATGGAGTAGTTTCATTGGTGAACATCATTATGTTGATCATATCTACTATATGATTCATGCTCGACCTTTCGGTCTCCGTGTTCCGAGGCCATATCTGTATATGCTTGGCTCGTCAAGTATAACCTGAGTATTCCGCGTGTGCAACTGTTTTGCACCCGTTGTATTTGAACGTAGAACCTATCACACCCGATCATCACGTGGTGTCTCAGCACGAAGAACTTTCGCAACGGTGCATACTCAGGGAGAACACTTCTTGATAATTAGTGAGAGATCATCTTATAATGCTACCATCAATCAAAGCAAGATAAGATGCATAAAAGATAAACATCACATGCAATCAATATAAGTGATATGATATGGCCATCATCATCGTGTGCTTGTGATCTCCATCTCCGAAGCATCATCGTGATCACCATCGTCACCGGCGTGACACCTTGATCTCCATCATAGCGTCGTTGTCGTCTCGCCAAGCTTGTGCTTCCATGACTATCGCTACCATTTAGTGATAAAGTAAAGCATTACATCGCGATTGCATTGCATACAATAAAGCGACAACCATATGGCTCCTGCCAGTTGCCGATAACTCGGTTACAAAACATGATCATCTCATACAATAAAAATCAGCATCATGTCTCGACCATATCACATCACAACATGCCCTGCAAAAACAAGTTAGACGTCCTCTACTTTGTTGTTGCAAGTTTTACGTAGCTGCTACGGGCTTAAGCAAGAACCAATCTTACCTACGCATCAAAACCACAACGATAGTTTGTCAAGTTGGTGTTGTTTTAACCTTCGCAAGGACCGGGCGTAGCCACACTCAGTTCAACTAAAGTTGGAGAAACTGTCACCCACAAGCCACCTCTGTGCAAAGCACATCAGGAGAACCGGTCTCGCGTAAGCGTACGCGTAATGTCGATCTGGGCTGCTTCATCCAACAATACCGCCGAACCAAAGTATGACATGCTGGTAAGCAGTATGACTTATATCGCCCACAACTCACTTGTGTTCTACTCGTGCATATAACATCAACATATAAAACCTAGGCTCGGATGCCACTGTTGGGGAACGTAGTAATTTCAAAAAATTTCCTACGTACATGCAAGATCATGTGATGCATAGCAACGAGAGGGGGGAGTGTGATCTACATACCTAGTAGATCGACAACGGAAGCGTTTGGTTGCTGTAGTCGTACGTCTTCACGGCCCGACCGATCAAGCACCGAAACTACGGCACCTCCGAGTTTTAGCACACGTTCAGCTCGATGACGATCCCCGGACTCCGATCTAGCAAAGTGGCAGGGAAGAGTTCCGTCAGCACGACGGCGTGGTGACGATCTTGATGTACTGCTGCAGCAGGGCTTCGCCTAAACTCTGCTACAATATTATCGAGGACTATGGTGGCTGGGGGCGCCGCACATGGCTAAGGAAAAGATCACGTGGATCAACTTGTGTGTCTCTGGGGTGCCCCTGCCTCCATATATAAAGGACTAAAGGGGGGAGGTTGGCCGGCCAAGGAGGGCGCGCCAGGAGAGTCCTACTCCCTCTGGGAGTAGAATTCCCCCCCCCCCCAATCCTAGTTGGAATAGGATTCGTGGAGGGGGGAAAGGAGAGAGAGGGGCCGGCCCCCTCTCCTTGTCCTATTCGGACCAAGGGAGGGGAGGGGGGCGCGGCCCATGAGGGGCTGCCTCTTCTCTTTTCCACTAAGGCCCATCATGGCCCATATAGCTCCCGGGAGGTTCCGATAACCTCCCGGTACTCCGGTAAAATCCCGATTTCACCCGGAACACTTCCGATATCCAAACATAGGCTTCCAATATATCAATCTTTATGTCTCGACCATTTCGAGACTCCTCGTCATGTCCGTGATCACATCAGGGGACTCCGAACAACCTTCGGTACATCAAAATGCATAAACTCATAATATAACTGTCATCGTAACCTTAAGTCTGCGGACCCTACGGGTTCGAGAACAATGTAGACATGACCGAGACATGTCTCCGGTCAATAACCAATAGCGGGACCTGGATGCCCATATTGCCTCCTACATATTCTACGAAGATCTTTATCGGTCAGACCGCATAGCAACATACGTTGTTCCCTTTGTCATCGGTATGTTACTTGCCCGAGATTCGATCGTCGGTATTCCAATACCTAGTTCAATCTCGTTGCCGGCAAGTCTCTTTACTCGTTCTGTAATACATCATCCCGCAACTACCTCATTAGTTGCAATGCTTGCAAGGCTTAAGTGATGTGCATTACCGAGAGGGCCCAGAGATACCTCTCTGACAATCGGAGTGACAAAACCTAATCTCGAAATACGCCAACCCAACATGTAGCTTTGGAGACACCTGTAGTACTCCTTTATAATCACCCAGTTACGTTGTGACGTTTGGTAGCACCCAAAGTGTTCCTCCGATAAACGGGAGTTGCATAATCTCATAGTTACAGGAACATGTATAAGTCATGAAGAAAGCAATAGCAACATACTAAACGATCAAGTGCTAGGCTAACGGAATGGGTCATGTCAATCACATCATTCTCCTAATGATGTGATCCCATTAATCAAATGACAACACATGTCTATGGTTAGGAAACATAAGCATCTTTGATTAATGAGCTAGTCAAGTAGATGCATACTAGTGACTATATGTTTGTCTATGTATTCACACATGTATCATGTTTCCGGTTAATACAATTCTAGCATGAATAATAAACATTTATCATGAAATAAGGAAATAAAGAATAACTTTATTATTGCCTCTAGGGCATATTTCCTTCAGAGGTCGCCTCTCTTGCTGACAATCTTGAAAGGTCCCACGTATCTAGGGGCAAGCTTCCCTTTGATACCGAAGCGACGAGTACCTTTCATAGGAGAGACGCGGAGGTAAACATGATCTCCGATCTCGAAAGCCAAATCACAGTGCTTACTATCATAGTAGCTCTTCTGGCGGGATTGGGCTACTTTGAGGTTATCTCGAATGACTTTGCACATCTCCTCTGCCTCTGTGATTAAGTCATTACCCAAAAGCTGACGTTCACCGGTTTCAGACCAGTTGAGAGGGGTACGGCACTTCCTGCCATACAGAATTTCAAATGGGGCCTTGCCCGAACTTTCTTGAAAACTGTTGTTGTAGGAGAATTCAGCATAAGGAAGACAATCCTCCCACTTCATGCTGAAGGAGATCACACAAGCCCTGAGCATATCTTCAAGAATCCGGTTGACACGCTCGACTTGACCACTAGTTTGAGGATGGAAAGCTGTGCTGAAGCGGATGTTGGTGCCCATGGCCTTCTGAAAAGAATCCCAAAACTTGGATGTAAAGATGCTGCCACGTTCTGAAGAGATCACTTGTGGAATACCGTGCAGAGAGACAATACGAGAGGTATAGAGTTCCGCCAATTGAGCTGCAGTGATTGACTCTTTGATAGGCAGAAAATGAGCCACTTTGGTGAGTTTGTCGATGACAACGAATATAGCATCATTGCCACGCTTGGACTTTGGAAACCCAGTCACGAAGTCCATTTCAATGTGGTCAAACTTCCATTCTGGAATGGCAAGAGGTTGGAGGAGACCAGCTGGCCTTTGGTGTTCTGCCTTCACTCTTCTGCAGACATCACACTCATTCACGAACTGAGCAATCTCGCGCTTCATTTGAGTCCACCAATAAGCCTGTTTAAGGTCTTGATACATCTTCGTACTCCCTGGGTGGATGGAGAGGAGAGAATTGTGAGCCTCGTTCAAGATCACTTTACGGAGGTCACCTTTGGGTACAACAATACGATCCTCGAAGAAAAGAGTATCCTTGTCATCAAGGCGGTAGCACTTGTACTTGGGTTGATTCTTGGCAATCCCAATCTTCACCTTTTTCACCATAGCATCAAGAAGCTGGGCTTGGTGAATCTGGTCTTCCAAGGTAGCAGAGACTTGAAGGTTGGCGAGGAAACCTTGAGGAACAACTTGCAGATTAAGTTTGTGGAAAGCTTCACAAAGCCCGGGTTGATAAGGCTTGAGAATCAGACTGTTGCAGTAAGCTTTCCTGCTCAATGCATCAGCAATCACATTGGCCTTTCCTGGAGTATACTCGATACTCGGATTATACTCTTGAATCATTTCGACCCATCGAGTTTGCCTGAGGTTGAGATTAGGCTAAGTGAAGATGTACTTGAGACTCTTGTGGTCAGTGAAGATGTCCACTTTTCTTCCCAATAAGAGATGTCTCCAAGTTAAAAGAGCATGCACAACTACCGCCAACTCGAGATCATGAGTGGGGTAGTTCTTCTCATTGGGCTTCAACTGGCGAGAGGTATAAGCAACAACTTTCTTCTCTTGCATCAATACTGCGCCAAGACCTTGGAGAGAGGCATCACAAAAGACCTCGTACGGCTTGGATTCATCAGGCGGAGTCAGAACTGGAGCAGTGATCAATTTCTCTTTCAAAGTGTTGAAAGCAATGTCACACTCCGGAGACCAAACGTACTTGACGTGCTTCTGGAGAAGATTTGAGAGAGGCTTCGCGATCTTAGAAAAGTTTTCAACGAATCTTCAGCAATAGCTTGCGAGACCAAGGAAGCTACGGAGTTGCTTCACGTTCTAAGGAGGTTCCCAATTCACAATTGCAGACACCTTCTCAGGATTCACGGCAATGCCCTTGGCAGAGATGATATGACCAAGATAAAGAACCTCATCGAGCCAAAATTTGCACTTGGAGAACTTGGCGTAGAACTAGTGTTCCCTCAGCTTATCGAGTACCAAACGCAAGTGCTTGGCATGATCTTCCTTGTTCTTCGAGAAAACCAGAATGTCGTCGAGATAGACCAAAACGAAGTCATTGGTGTAGGCGTTGAAGATGAAGTTCATCATGCGAGAGAATGTCAGAGGAGCGTTGACGAGACCAAAAGACATGACAGTGTATTCGTATAAACCATAGCTTGTCCTGAAAGCCGTTTTGGGAATATCTTGCTCACGGATTCGAAACTGATGATAACCCATACGGAGATCAAGCTTGGAGAATACTTGGGCACCTTTGAGTTGTTCGAACAGCTCGTTGATGTTGGGAAGTGGGTATTTGTTCTTGATGGTCTTCTTGTTCAATGGACGGTAATCAACACAAAGTCGGTCCGTTCCATCCTTCTTCTTCACAAAAAGAACACCACATCCCCATGGAGAAGAACTAGGCCGGATGAGACCCATTTTCTCTTGAATATCGAGTTGCTTCTTCAGCTCCTTCAACTCTTCAGGTCCGAGCTTGTAAGGACGTTTGCACACAGGTTCCGTGCCAGGCTCAAGATCAATAACGAATTCAATTGGTCGGTGCAGAGGCATTCCTGGAAGCTCTTCTGGAAAGACGTCTTGATATTCGCAAACGACTGGAATTTGCGAGATAGCATCTAGTTCACCCTTCTCATTGAGAGAAAACAGACGGATGGTATCATCACGAGCGGCAAAGACAATTACATCCTCAGACGAATGAGTCAATTGAATCTGCCTGGCTGCACAATCAAGCTAAGCCTTGTGCTTCGAAAGCCAATCCATTCCAAGAATAAGATCAATATCTGAGTTACCAAGAACCACGGGAGAAGAGAGAAACTTGTAATCGCCCAATGTGATGGTAACATCTGGGGCAATAGCGCTTGCATTCATGAATTTACCCGGGGAAACAACAGATAACTGTCTAGGCAAATCTTGTAAAGGCAACTCATGCTTAGAAACAAATGGTCTCGAGATGAAACAATGCGATGCACCCGTGTCAAAAAGAACTTTAGCTGGAATATCATTAACAGGAAGGTTACCCATAATGACATCTGATGAATCCTCTGCCTGAGCTACATTCATCAAGTTGTCCTTGGCAGACTTGGGGTTATGCTTGACCACAGCTGTACTTGCCAATCTGACAGGAGGAGGAGGAGGAAGACGCCTCTGGTTGAAACACTTGTTGGCATAGTGACCCTTCTGTTGGCACTTGTTGTACGTGACCTCTGAAAGCGGATGCTGATACGGAGCACTCGATCTTGGAGCTTGAGACGAAGTCTTGTTCTGAAAGCCAGGGTTGGGTGGGTGGGAAGATCCACTGCCACCTTTGCTCTTCTGCTGATATGGCTGACGAAACGGAGGAGGAGGAAGCCAATACTTCTGCTGCTTGGCCACTTGAGTAGAGGAAGAAGGAGTAGCATCTCTGACTCGCTTCTTGGAAGCATCACACCTCAACTGAGCGGCCTCTTGCTTCAATGCCATGTTGTAGAACTCATCGTATCTCAAGGGCTCAAAGAGAACAAGAGCTAGCTGAATTTCTTCTCTGAGACCACCCCTGAACTGATATATCATGCTCTTCTCATCAGGTACGTCCTGCTTAGCAAAGCGGGCGAGCTTCTGGAACAACTTGTTGTAGTCATAGACAGACAAAGAGCCTTGCTTCAGGTTGCGGAATTCCTCACGCTTGCTTTCAACCACGCTCTGAGGAATATGATGAGCTCGGAAATCTTGACGGAATTCATCCCAAGTGATAACACGTCCACCTCTGGAGTCCTTGTACTGCTGGAACCATTCTGCAGCTTGATCTTTGAGTTGGAAGGAAGCGAACTTAACAAAGTCCTCAGGCCTGACGTTACTGCACTCAAAATGCTTGCACAGATCCACAAGCCAATCGTCAGCATCGGTTGCCTCAACACAATTGCTGAAAGTCTTTGGCCCGTTAGCAAGGAACTGGTTGAGTGTAGCAAAGTGATTCTGATTGTTGCCTTGGTTCCCTTGGTTGCCTTGATTGCGCTCTTGAAGAATTTGCATGATCAACTGTGTGTTTGCATTGGTTGCGGCCATCACAGCTTGCCATGCCTCCGGAGGAGGTGGAGGTGGTGGCGGATCAGGATTCGGAGTCGTGCGCGTTGGAGGAGCCATCCTGAAGAGGTTGACCACCATTAGCACATTGATAGACAAAATAAGCTGAATCCAACGGAATGAAAATTGCAACATATAGTCTTCACATCCGAACAAAATGAACGAATGCATTCCTCTTGAAATGGTCACATATCCATAAATTGAGAAGCCACGAAGAATTAAGGTAGAGAAATAAATCAACAAGGTACGGATCAAGAACGAATACTCGGTAAGAAATCCCAATCTCAAACCAAATATCCGTGGAAGAAGAACTAGAGCTACTAGAATTCCCACCTATGAAACTCCCGAACCTTTCCGGTTATGCAATTAGGTGTTGGGGATACAGGGGAAGCATAATATCTCACCCAAATCTAGCAAATCCTACATCCAGCTGTATCCATCCTTCAACACATAACCGAGAAAAACTTCGGAAACCATCTACCTCAACCTTCGAAAAGCATCCGTTATACAAGTTATGGCGATACTCCCGAACTCCCGCCCCAGTACTGGGTGGCGTCGAGGTTATCTCACCAACGAACTGCATAAAAGAGATTTTCGATGTCGGCGTATTAAACTCAGGTATTCCAGAATTGCAACGATAAAATTATGACAACAACACCTCAGAGCTCAACTCCCCGGGACACTTCCACAAAACCCCTGACAGGAGGCACCAAGACAATGTTCTCATCATAAAACCATCGGAACGATTCCAAGATACCCGCGTGATCCTAAAAAATTTTAAGTGAAATTTGAGAAGAGAAGAGTCAAAACTCTACGTCAGGATGCCTTACCAGAGCGATGAGGAGACTGGGAAGTAAAAAGAATTCCTAAACTCTCCGATATATAATTCCTAAATGACTCAAAACATTTTTCTAGACACAACTCGGCTGCTAAAACGATCAAGCAATGGGGCTCCTAAGGTCGGGGAAGGCTCTGATTACCAACTTGTAACACCCTCGATGCGACTATATCCCCCACGTGTCGAGGCATGACTTAGAGGCATAATCGCATTGAAGGCATATGTCGCAAGTTAGGCAATCTTCACAACATCCCATGTAATATAGATAATCAAAGGGGAGATAACATAGTTGGCTTACACTCGCCATGTCAAACAAGTACATAAATAACATTACATCATCCAAACACTCATGGCCCGACTATGGCGCCAAAATAAAAGATAACCCAACAAGCGACATGGCCCCGATCACCCCCAACTAGGCACCACTACTGATCATCAGGAAAGGAAACATAGTAACGTTGAGAGTCTTCGTCGAACTCCCACTTGAGCTCAAGCGCGTCTCCTAGAGCAGAATCATCAGGCCCAGCATCTGGTGTAATAGTAATATGTGAGCCACAGGGACTCAACAATCTCGCGCCCTCTCGCGATCAAGACTATTTAAGCTTATAGGTAAGGCAAGGTAAATATATAGTGGAGCTGCAGCAAGCGACTAGCAAATATGGTGGCTAACTTATTCGCAAAAGAGAGCGAGAAGAGGAGGCAAAGCGCGAGCGAGAAACTAGAGAACAACCTGCGCAAGCATTACTCCAACACCGTGTCCACTTCCCGGACTCCGCCGAGAAGAGGCCATCACGGTAACACACTCAGTTGATTCATTTTAATTAAGTTAAGGTTCAAGTTATCTACAACCGGACATTAACAAATTCCCATCTGCCCATAACCGCGGGCACGGCTTTCGAAAGTTCAAATCCCTGCAGGGGAGTCCCAACTTAGCCCATGACAAGCTCTCACGGTCAACGAAGGAATAGACCTCCTCCCAAGACGTTCCGATCAGACTCGGTATCTCGGTTCTTCAAGACACTTCGACAGGTTAAAACAAGACCAGCAACACCGCCCCGAATGTGCCGACAAATCCCGATAGGAGCTGCACATATCTCGTTCTCAGGGCACACTCAGATGAGCCAGACGTCAGGTAGGCCATCCCAGAGTTGCCCCTGGTAGCCCCGGACATCGCTCGGTGGGACCAACACTCAGAGGAGCACTGGCCCGGGGGGGCTAAAATAAGACGACCCTCGGGCTCCGGAAACCCAAGGGAAAAAGAGGCTAGGTGACAAATGGTAAAACCAAGGTTGGGCATTGCTTGAAAAGCTTTAATCAAGGCGAACTATCAAGGGGTTCCCATTATAACCCAACTGCGTAAGGAACGCAAAATCCGGGAACATAACACCGATATGACGGAAACTAGGGCGGCAAGAGTGGAACCAAACACTAGGCGAGAGGCCGAGCCTTCCACCCTTTACCAAGTGTATAGATGCATTTAAGATAACAAGATAATATAATGATATCCCAACAAGTAAATAAATGTTCCAACAAGGAACGGCCTCCAATCTTCACCTGCAACTAGCAACGCTATAAGAGGGGCTGAGCAAAGCGGTAACATAGTCAATCAACGGTTTGCTAGGACATGGTGGGTTAGAGGTTTGACATGGCAATTTGGTAGGCTTGAAAGCAAGTGGTAGGCATCATAGCATTGGCATAGCAAAAGAGCGAGCAATCTAGCATAGCAAAGATAGTAGTGATTTTGAGGGTATGATCATCTTGCCTGCACAGTTGTCAGAGTTGACTGGATCCTCGAAAGCAAACTCAACGGGCTCCTCGTTAGCGAACTCGTCTCCCGGCTCTACCCAAACAATACAAACAAGCAACAAGGACACAATCAACCACGTGCAAGCTCAAACAAAATGATGCAAAGATGATATGCTATGCGGGATGCGATGCGGGATGCATATGCAAGATGAGACAAGGAATGCATGAACCTGGCCTCAATTTGGGAAACCAAGTGTGCCACTGGAAATATGAGATGAAATCGCTTGAAAACGATATAAAGAACGCCGGAATCAGAGTTACGGTTTGGAAATGGCAAGCGATTCAAATATGGCACCGGTCTGCGATTCGTAGCAAGTAGCCATCTAAATGCAATGAGATGAACATGCTACAGCACCCAAACATGACAACAAAATACATGGCAGGGATTCATTCATGATGCTTAACAAAAGTCTAGCACTGAGCTACGGCCAATTCATCCATTAATAGGTTCAAACAAGCATGGAAAAAATGCATATGGCAAACAGATTTCAGACTTAGTGAAATGAACACTTGTCTGGAATTTCAGATCAAGTAGCACTCTTCGGAGCAACAAAACTACATGCTACAGGACCTGAACATGGCAAAGTAAAGCATGGCATGGAGCTACTCAAAGAGCTTAACAAAAGTCCCTTAGTGACCTTGAGCCAAAAGGGATCAGAAAATACAATTGCAAGCATGTGAACATGGCAAAAACATAATCAGATCACAGACTTGGTGAAAACTGGTGCACGCTGAAACAGATATCAAGTAGGCATGTTTACGAGCTCGATGCACTCAATACGGAGCAAGTCATGATAAGCTAAGCATACACCCATCAAGAATACATAAAATGCAAGCTAGAATTGGCGAGAACAATAGCATAGCATGCACGGATCAACTACAACATCATCGGCAAAATTGCAAACAAGTTGACAATCTGCCCAGATTCACAAAGTAGCAAAAGTAGAGCTCGATTGACTCAAGCTAGGGTACTCCATAATTGCAAACAAGGACATGGATGGATAGAGCACTAAAATATTAATAAAACATCCTTACTGACCATTCTCAAAAGAGGCATGGATCACTAGGAAACAACATGAACATATGGCCACATGAGATAAACAGCTCAAGGACTTAGTGGAATTGCTAAGTCCCTGAAATCAGAATTGTCAAGTGCACCACTTTGCAAGCTTGTACTAGTCACCACACACATCAAAAAAATACATGGATTGCACCTCTGGAAAGATGGCAAAACCCTTAACAAAACATATGTAGAACTCATGGGCATATCATACACACAATAATCATGGCAGAAATGACAAAAAGCTAAATGGAGCAGCAGATCTGACAATTATCTCAAGTAGCCCTCTTCTAACAGCATTTCGGGCATCAAGATGAATGCAAATGAAAATGACGCAATGGAATGAAATGATGTACTCTCTGAGATGAACATTTTGATATGCTATATGCCCAAATCGGAGCTACGGATACAAAGTTACGAGGCTATGAACAGGAGCATATGGATCTGGGATTTTAGGGACTTAGAAGAAAAAACCACCTCGAGATAAAAGTCAACGGTGCACGGAAGCCGAGGCGGTGGCGGATCTCGCCGGAGTTGCGGGCCGCGGTGGCCGGAGGAAGGAGGAGGCCGGCCGGAGCTCGTGGCGGCGAGGGGAAGGCGACGGTGGCGGGCACGGAAGCCGAGGTGGCCGCGGTTGGCGCGGGCGGCGTCTTGTGCGGCCGGGGACGAGGGTTGGTGGCGGCGGCGGCGACGGCGTCCCACGGCGGCGCGGCGACGGGCGTCGGGGAGGAGAAAGGGCGCGGGCGGCGCGGCTCCCCTGGGCCACGGGGGCCCGACGTGGGCTCGGGCGGGCCGGTGCGGCGGCGGCGATGTGGACGCCCGCCCGGGACACGTGGCACGGCGCGGTTGGGCGGTGGCGGCGAGCGGACAGCGTCCGGCCCGGACGGACAATGTCCGGTGCGGCGCGAGGGATGGATCTAGGGTTTTCGGGGGGGAGGAGAAGGAGATTTTCGGGGGATCTTTAAATAGGCATAGGAGGAGCTAGGAGAGTCCAAATGAGGTGCGGTTTTCGGCCACGCGATCGTGATCGAACGCTCTAGATGATGGAGAAGGTTTTGGTGGGTTTGGGGCCAACTTGGAGGGGTGTTGGGCTGCAACACACACGAGGCCTTCTCGGTCCCTCGGTTAACCGTTAGAGTATCAAACGAAGTCCAAATGATACGAAACTTGACCGGCGGTCTACCGGTAGTAAACCAAGCCGCTTGGCAAGACTCGGTCCAATCCGGAAATGTTTAATCTCCACATACGAAAGAAAGGTAGAAATGGCCACCGGAGGAGAACGAAGCGCCGGAATGCAAAACGGACAACGGGGAAAATGCTCGAATGCATGAGATGAACACATATGCAAATGCAATGCACATGATGACATGATATGAGATGCATGACAACAACAACAACACACGGAGACAAAAACCCGAACCCGAGAAAATAAAATAACTTAAAGCCGGAAACGGCAAGAGTTGGAGTAGAAATTGGGAAAGTTACATCCGGGGTGCTACACCTTGGTTGGTTCTTCAGGATGTCGTCAGTTAACCGAAGTTCTGTTGCTCGTATCCGGATCCACGGAGATGGTAGGGATGAGGATCCTCCCGACCAGTCTTCGTTGGCAGAGTTCATGTTAGAGGTTGAGAGGAACAAGCGTGAGTCTAACCGCTTGCTAGCACATATTGAGGAGAACACCTCCCATCAGCACAAAGAGTTTGTGTCCATCCATGACTTCATCGGTCTGAAACCACCAACCTTCCATCATTCCATTGAACCACTTGATGCCGATGACTGGCTCCATAGTATCACCCACAAGTTGTGTTCTGCGAACGTAGCTGAAAGTAACAAGGTCACCTACACTGCTTATCATCTGGAAGGTCCTGCTAGTATTTGGTGGCAGAACTATGAGGCTATGCTTCCAGCTGGCTAGAAAACCACCTGGAGAGATTTCACTGAGGCTTTTCGCGAGCATCACATTCCTCAGGCTCTCATTGATCGCAAGAGAGAAGAGTTTTGTAGTTTCACCTAGAGCAAGATGGCTGTTGATGCTTACAGTAGAGAGTTTGAGAACCTTGCTCGCTATGCTACAGAAGAAGTGTCCACAGACGCCAAGAAGCAGGCTAGGTTCCAGAAGGGTCTCAACCCCAAGTTGCGTCGTGATCTTCACTTGCACCATTGCAATACATTCCAGGCTCTTGTGAACAAGGCCATTAATGCGGAGATAGCTCAGCTCACTTACGAGGAGTCTCGTAAGCACACCCGTGATTTGGTTTCTTTCTCCGGTTCTAGTTCGCAGAAGCGCCGGATTTGGGTTCCGAACTCCGCTCTTCCACCCGGATATTCACCGAGGCCATCTTATGTGGCGCCTCACCCAGTTCAGCAGTATGCTCCACCCAGGCCTATTGGTAGACCGCTTGTCAAAGCGGGTCCACGTCCTACTTCAGGGACTTGTTTCACATGCGGAGAGCCAGGACACTATGCACGTGACTGCTCTCAAACCAACTATGCTCCACCCCAGCCTGAGAAGTCTGTTGGCCGTGGTAAGCTATCACGCAAGATGATTATTATCAAGTCAGCTCCCACTGAACGTGGATGTGTGCATCACGTCTCAGCTAAAGACACTCATGATGATCCGGATGTCGTTCTTGGTACCCTCCTTGTCAATTGCCATCCAGCTTCAGTTCTGTTCGATACCGGAGCATCTCACTCCTTCATTTCTGAAGGCTATGCTCGTTTGCATGACATGTCATTTTGCGATATGCCAACTCCACTTGAAATCCAAACTCCAGGGTCTAGATGGCAAACTACCAGAATAAGCCATGGTAATGAAATCCTTGTTGATAGACTTGTATTCCTTGCATCACTTATAGCCCTCAAGTCTACAGATATTAACATCATCTTGGGTATGGACTGGATGAAAGCTCATCATGCCAAGATTGATTGTTACACAAGGTCTGTTCAGCTTACACACCCATCCGGCAAGATAGTCACCGTCTCCACTAGAGTTGCAAAGCGTCAACTCTATTCTCTTAACGCCAACCCTCTTCCAGACCTTGAAGATATCCCGGTAGTCTGTGACTTTCCGGATGTCTTTCCAGTGGAACTGCCAGGTATTCCACCTGACAGAGATGTAGAATTTGTCATAGATCTTATCCCAGGAACCGCTCCAATCTCTAGGAGACCTTACAAGATGGCACCCTTAGAACTAGCTGAGCTTAAGAAACAACTCGATGAATCCTTGCAAAAGGGTTTCATCCGTCCTAGTTCTTCTCCCTGGGCTTGCCCCGTCCTCTTCGTCAAGAAGAAGGATGGTACGGACCGGATGGTTGTAGATTATCGTCCCGTTAATTTGGTCACGATAAAGAACAAGTATCCGCTCCCCAGGATCAACGACTTGTATGATCAGCTCGCTGGATCCTCAGTCTTTTCCAAGATGGATTTGAGGTTAGGCTACCACCAAATCAAGATCAGAAATGGGGATATTCCTAAGACGGCTTTTGTCACTCATTATGGTCAGTACGAGTACACCGTCATGTCCTTTGGTCTAACCAACGCTCCAGCTACTTTCTCTCGCTTGATGAACTCGATCTTCATGGAGTACTTAGATAAGTTCGTCGTGGTTTACCTCGATGATATTCTTATTTACTCGAAGAACAAGGAAGATCATGCCGAACATCTTAGACTTGTGCTAGAAAAACTCAGAGAGCACCGCCTTTATGCCAAGTTCTCCAAGTGCGAATTTTGGTTGCCAGAAGTGACCTATCTCGGCCACGTAATCTCTGGTAAGGGCATTGCTGTCAATCCCGAAAGAGTTCAGGCCATTCTTGATTGGACTCCGCCTGAAACAGTTAAGCAAGTTAGGAGTTTCCTTGGTCTAGCCAGTTATTGTCGCCGATTCGTTGAGAACTTCTCCAAAGTGGCCAAACCTCTCACGGAACTTCTCAAGAAAGATAAAAAGTTTGAGTGGTCCCCACAGTGTGAGCACAGTTTTCAGGAACTGAAAAGACGTCTGACTTCTGCTCCCATACTTGTGCCACCGGACTTCACTAAGGACTTTGTTATCTATTGTGATGCCTCATGACAGGGACTAGGTTGCATTCTTATGCAAGATCGCCATGTGATTGCCTATGCATCTCGACAGTTGCATCCACATGAGGAGAATTATCCTACACATGATCTAGAGCTTGCAGCCGTAGTCTATGCACTTAAGACCTGGCGACATTACCTTCTTGGTAAACGTTGCGAGATTTACACCGATCACCAGAGTCTCAAGTATATCTTCACCCAACCAGATTTGAACCTTAGGCAAAGACGTTGGTTGGAGTTGATCTAAGATTACGACTTAGGGATTACCTACACCCCAGGCAAGGGGAATGTCATGGCTGATGCGCTAAGTCATAAGTCCTATTGCAACAATCTCATGTTGCAGCAGGGCCAACCACTTCTCCATGAGGAATTATGTAAACTTAACCTTCACATTGCTCCTCACGGATTCCTTTCTACCTTGGTGGTGAAACCTACTCTTGTGGATCAAATCATCTCTGCTCAGAAGCAGGATACGGGAATTTCCCGGATCAAGAGAAACATTAACAAGGGAGTTGGTGGTAGTTTCTCTATAGATGATCGTGGTGTTGTTTTCTTTGAGAGTCGCTTGGTGGTTCCCAAGAATCAACATCTTCGACAATTAATCCTTAAGGAGGCGCATGAATCTCCTCTCACGATTCATCCCGGTAGTACTAAGATGTATCAGGACCTACGCCAGAGGTTCTGGTGGACTAGGATGAAGAGAGAAATTGCTCAGTTTATTGCTAACTGTGACGTTTGTCGTCGCGTTAAGGCAGAGCATCAAAGGCCTGCTGGCACCCTTCAACCTTTAGCTATTCCTGAGTGGAAATGGGATAAAGTTGGTATGGACTTCATCACCGGCTTTCCTAGGACCAAGAAAGGGAATAACGCTATCTTCGTAGTCATTGATCGTCTTTCCAATGTGGCTCACTTCTTACCTGTTCGAGAGAATATCACTGCTAGTCAGCTTGTTGACTTATATATTTCTCGAATAGTGTCACTTCATGGTGTTCCACTAGAGATCAATTCAGACCGTGGTAGTCTTTTCACTTCTCATTTCTGGGAGAGTTTCCAAACTGCCATGGGCACCCATCTTTCCTTCAGTACCGCTTTCCACCCTCAATCAAGTGGTCAGGTGGAAAGGGTCAACCAAATTCTTGAAGACATGCTTAGAGCTTGTGTTATCTCATTCGGTATGGATTGGGAGAAGTGTCTTCCCTTCGCCGAGTTTGCTTATAACAACAGCTACCAATCCAGCCTCAAGAAAGCTCCTTTTGAGGTTCTGTATGGACGAAGATGTCGAACACCTTTGAACTGGTCAGAAACCGGTGAAAGACAATTCTTTGGACCGGATATGATCCAAGAGGCAGAAGAGCAAGTTCGCATCATTCGTGAGAATTTGAAAACAGCCCAATCTCGTCAAAAGAGCCAGTATGACCGTAGTCATAAGGAAGTGGCTTATGAAATTGGCGACAAAGCTTACCTTCGGGTTACCCCTTTGAAGGGTACCCATCGATTCGGTATCAAGGGCAAGTTGGCTCCTCATTATATTGGTCCCTTTCTCATTCTCGCTAAACGAGGAGAGGTTGCCTACCAGTTGGAACTACCACCGCATCTTTCTCGAGTTCATGATGTCTTCCACGTCTCTCAACTCAGGCGTTGCTTCTCGGATCCCATCCGCGGAGTGGACCACGAAACGCTTGATCTCCAAGATAACCTCACATATCGAGAGTACCCTGTTCGCATCCTTGATCAAGCAGAGCGTGTCACCCGACGTCATAACATCAAGTTTCTCAAGGTTCAGTGGTCTCATCATTCCGAGACAGAGAAGCTACTTGGGAGTGTGAAGATCGTCTTCGACTTGAGTACCTCGCTTTCTTTCCGCCAACCCCTGAATCTCGAGACGAGATTTCTTCGAGTGGGGGCGAGTTGTCACATCCCTAGTTCTGGTATGACCTAGACCAGCTAGCCATTTGTGCATCATGTTTAAATTCCATTTAAATTTGAAATGGGGATTTGTGAAACCCTCAGAATTATTTCTGGAAATAACCCAGATAAAAATTGCTCCAAAAGGGTCCAAGAAAATGTTCATGTTGCTCTCTGAAAATATTGGTCAGAGTTAAAATTCTAACAAATATTTTCAGGAGCTCATAAATATTTATTTTGGCCATTTGGAATTAATCCAGTAATTATTTGCGTTGGATAAATATTTTATATATACAAAATATTGTCCAATATTTCTGAATTTTGGTGAGGGGCTTTGGAGTGGTCCAACTAGTCCCTACAAAAATTTACAGAATAAAATAAATTGATTTAGTATTATTACTAAATCAAAACAAATGTCAGATAAATAGAAAAGAAACAGAAATGGTAAAAACCCACCTGTGCTTACCTGCGGCCCAGCTCCTGTGCTGGCCCAGCACTGTGCAGCCCAGCAGCAGCCCAGCCCACCTGTCTCCCTCCCCTGTCGTCTTCCTCCCGCCAGGAGGACAGCGCGTGTGGCCGCCGCGCGCGAGCACGCGCCTCGCCACCTCCTGCTCGCCGCCGAGCCCCTGGACGCGTGGATGAACGCCCCGGTGTCGTCCCGATCCGCCTGACCTCTCTCACTCTCCCCCTCGCCCTCTCCCTGTGCTCAGAAGCTCCGCCACATCGCCGGCTACCTCCCCGTAAAGACACGCACCTCGGGAGGCCCTGGAGCGCCGCCATCGCCATCGTCTTCACTTCCGGCCACCGGCGATCGCCCACGCCGTTCTGCTCGCGTTCGACCTTCCCCGAGCCCGCTTCGACGCCCTCTGCGACCGTTGTGAGCTCCATCGTCGTTTGCCCCTCTTCCCCTTGCCTCTCGATCACCGCAGCCGCCGTTTCGACCGAAGCCGTAGCACCTCGCCGCCGGCCATGGCGCCACCGTGGCCAGGGGCCGAGCCAGCCACACCCGCGTGCGTCACCGTGCTCCTGGTGACGCCAGGAGGCCGTAGATCCTCTCCGCTCGCCTCCCCATGCACCGCAGCCCTCGCCCGCACTTGGCCGTGCTCCGGCCGCCGCCGCGAGCCTCGCTCCGGCGAGCTCTGCCACCCCTCCTCCTCCTATCTACCCCATTAGATGCGGGAGAGCACGGGCTACGCCCTGGTGCTCTCCGCCGTCCTTTTGGTCACCGGAACGGTGATCCCGAGCCCCTTCGCCGCGTTCGGCCTCGCCGGCGGCTAAACGCCGGTGGGGTTGACTGGTCTAACCCCCCCAGTTGACCTGGGGTTTGACTACCCAGGGACAATGACAGGTGGGGCCCGGCCTGCTAATGTTTCTGTTAGGATTAGTTTAATATCTAATTAACACTGTTAACTAACAATGAGCCAATGACATGTGGGACCCGGTCGTCAGGTTTGACCTGGTCAGCTCCGTTGACCTGCTGATGCAGGCATGACGCAATGCTGACGTAGTTATTCTTTTTCTGGAATTATTTTTGAACAGGAAATTCCAAAAAAGTTCAAAACTTCAAAAATTCATAGAAATTCAACCGTAGCTCAGATTGAAATAATTTATATATGAAAAATTATCAGAAAAATTCAATCTATCCATCTGTACCACTTTCATGCATGTTCAACCAATTTATACCACTGTATAAGTGAAAACATGATAATGGCATTTTAAATGCTAAATATGGAGTTTGCATATGAACCCTTGGTCCATATGGACTTCATTTAAATGGTTGCTAGATGCATTATTGCAATCATAACATCATTACCATGTTCATGCATCATAATGTTGCATATGCTTGTGTTTTGATTTCTGACACCGTTCCTTCTCGATAGGTCCTGCTCCGGAGAGTGTTCGAGAGTACCTATCTGAGGAGCAGTGTCCCCCTGTTGATCTACCAGGCAAGCAACCCCCCCTTGTTCATTCCGATACAATCCCACTCTCTTGCTCCTGCTCTCTTTTATTGCATTAGGACAACAACGATTCAACTGCTACTTTATGCTGCGGTAGTTGAACCCGTTCCTCTGCATGACCTGTCATTGCCACAGTAAATAGTTGAAACCCACTAGCATGTGTAGGAGTTGATTGAGCCATGTGGTGTTCCTACCATGCCATGCCTGCTATTGCTTAGAGTTGTGTCAGGTCTGATTCATCGGGAATGAATGGGAGTGCTATGATATGTTCTGGTGCTGAGAGTTAAGCGTGTGAACATGATTTGGTAAAGGTAGCGGTGAGAGGCCATGTAGGAGTACATGGTGGGTTGTCTCATTGGGACCGTCCTTAAGAACTGAGTTCTGTGTAAGTTGTCCAATGACTAGCTACTACCACACATTGGGCTCCGGGCGCTCCAAGCTCTCTTGACTTATTAACCGCCTTGAACTCTGTCCAGGAGTTGCAAAGAGTTTCTGGTGTTTGTAGGTAGTGCTATTTTTCAACCGAGTGGCACCCGGCAGGGTGTACTTGGGACAGACTAGGCACACGTGGCCCGGTGTATCGAGTGGCACCCGGATGGTGGGCTCGGGAACCCTGTACACATCGTTTGGGGCCGTGAGCGAAACCCCGGCCGGATCTCCTTGCGGATGGAACCCGAAACCCGAATAGGCGATAAACCTGGACTAGAGTCTTGTGTGGTTAGTTAGGTCGTGGCCGACACCCTCGCCAGGCTTCCGCTTGAAGGTTGCCGAGATACATGACGTGTACATGGTGATAAGTGGTGAGAGCGTGTGTGAAGAAGTACACCCCTACAGGGTTATCATGATCTATTAGAATAGCCGTGTCAAAGTTATGGACTTCTTGGATGCTTACGTGGTACATAGACAACTTAAAGTGGATACTCTAAAATGCTCAAGATAAGTGTGAGTGCTATGGATGGCCTTCTCGTAGGGAGACGAGGATGAATCCATAGTAGTGTATTGATGTGGTGATTAGTGGACTCGTGTGCACTGCCTCATCTCAAAGAAGTTTCTCGTTGTCGTAGAACAGGATAGCCACTGAGTCAAAGCTGGCTTGCTGCAACTAAACCCCACATTACCTTCTTGATACAAATGCATATATGATAGGATCTGATGTAAGTCTTGTTGAGTACCTTTGTACTCACGTTTGCTTTATTTATGTTTTGTAGATGAGACATCTGTCTTACTAGTAGTTCCGCTTGGACTTCGATGAATAGCTTGTTACCTCAGCTACGATCTTGTACCCTTGGGAGGGTCTTGTAGATAGTCAGGCTTCTCAGCCCTTTTCTTTTGTAGTTGTCTGTACTCAGACATGTAATGCTTCCGTTGCTTGTATGCTCTAAATGATGGGTCATGTGACCCCTGTTTGTATTTATACTATGTGGCTCTTCTGAGCCTTTATCTATATGAGTTTGCGTTATGTTGTGATGCCATGTTGTACAGCACATACTTGCATGTTATGCGTACGTGTGACGTGTATTGCTATGTGTGGGATCCGACAATCTAGTTGTTTATCCTTGGCAGTCTCTCTTATGGGGAAATGTAGTCTAGTGCTTCCTTGAGCCATAGTAGTCCGCTACAGCCCGGTTCATCGGAGTCCTGCTAGCCCAGCACTACTGCTCAGGACACTTGACTGGCCGGCATGTGTTTCACTTTGTTCCAGTGTCTGTCCCTTCGAGGAAATGTCACACAGTGACAACCGGAGTCCTGCCTAGCCTGCTACAGCCCGGGTTCCCCGGAGTCCTGTTAGCCCAATGCTACAGCCCGGATTCACACGCTGCTGACCGACACGCTCGATGTGAATCATGTATGCCTGTTCCCATAGGTTAGTGCCGCTTTGGGTTCACGGCTAGCCATGTCGGCCCGGGTTCTCTGTCATATGGATGCTAGCGACACAATCATATCACGCGAGCCAAAAGGCGAAAGGGCCGGGCCAGGGTAAGGCGACACCCGTGGGGATACGTGCGTGAGGCCTCAAAGTGATATGAGGTGTTACCGGCGATTGATTGATTTGGAATCGGGGTCCGGGTCCCGACAGTTGAAAAGGTCTCTGGCCTCGAATACCGAAGGCAAGCGGGACCGGTACTTCCTCTTCATGACTTCATGCGACGCGTTCTGGTCCAACATGAGCATGTAGGCTTGTGCATCTAAAGCGGCCCGCTCCGCAGTCATCCTGGTATTTTCAGCTGCCAGGTCCGCCTTGGCCTGAGTGATCTGTTCCCTCACCTTTGCAATCTCCGCGTTGTGGACGTCCTGATCCGCCGGGTTAGCTTCTGCCATAAGCGCAGCCAGTGCATCAAACAGATCCAATAGAACTTGAGCCGGCGGGCGCACAAAGCCTCCTGCCCCGGCAGCCATCGCCACTACTGAACCGGAGGTCATCGCCGCAGCGGTCGAAGAATGAAGCACTACTTGTGTACCGGCCATGAATATTCCAACCCGGTTGGGCAGATCAGAGGGGTCCGGAATACTGTCGCCATCGGAACAGCCCCCAATCCGGCCATCTTGTAGTTGATATAGAGATTCGGTTTCTCCGGTCGATGACTCGTCGCCGGAATAGATGACGGTCTCACCACTAGATTCCGATCCATCCTCATAACCTCCTCCATGGATGACTCCCATGAAGGCACGCTTCACAACCGGTTTAACCTGGGCAGATCGCGCACGCTGAGCCGTCTCGACGAGGCCGGTGCAGATGTCCGGCTCAGGGTCCGGTTCACCGATCTTGCCGATGAAAACGTGTATGCCACCAAAGGGGACCCGGTACCCGTACTCAATTGAGCCGGCCTCGGGGCCCCAGCCTGCATCGTCGATGTAGAGCTTGCCGCGACGACTCTTAGTCATCCGGCCCATAGCGTAGCCCTCGAGTCCTTCGAAGCGGCCCTCCAAGAACTTGAAACCATCGTGCGATAGCCCCATGGTGGGCGCCAACTGTCGTGGTTTTGTCACGGCAGATGCCCTCATGAAAGGACTTAGTCGTGGAGCCATCGCAACGGGTTAGCTTGAAGGGGTTAAAGCAGACACAGGGACGCAAGACGGTTTATACTAGTTCGGCCCTTTCGATGAAGGTAAAAGCCTACGTCTAGTTGTGATGGAATTGATGGGGTTTCGATGACTAGGGAGCAAACAAGCTTCGCCTAAGTCTCGAGTTGTTGTCTATCGTCCTAAACCGCCGCCGGGTCGTCCCCTTATATCCACGGGTGACGCCCGTCGGTTCACAGAATCCCAACACCGGTTCATATTCGTATCCAGGTTGGCCTCTCCTTATTCCTAACTTACATCACAAGTTTACATACAAATGCCGGTTTACGGCTACAAATCTTAAACCGACTACGGGCCTTGGGCCCTCATCTATCTTCTTGGGCTTTAACACTCTTGGACTACTGATGAAGTTAACCCGGCCCAAATAGGCCGGTTTACGCCCAGTAGTAATATCCCCAACACCCCCGCTCACTATTCATCCACCCCCCCCCCTTGCAACACTCACTGTTCATCCCATCGATTGGCTTCAGTTAGCAGCAGTAGCGAAGGAATCACTCGATCAGGTTCAGTTAACAGCCATCAATCGATCGCTCGGGTTCAGTAATGCGTGGTCTGCAGTGCAATCGCTTGGGTTTAGTTAGAGCCCAACGCCTCGCTCGGGTTCAGTTAGAGCCAACGCCTCGCACACACGTGCGTACGTGTACGAGAGAAGCGTGCATCGCTGGGCCCCCGACCTCCCACCGTAACCGGGAACTCCCTGAAATTTTCCTCCCCCTCGCTTCTACCACAGTTTTTCCGTCATGGACGGCCCAAAGAATGTCATGCAGCTGCGTCTCCGGCCCGCCCAAGACGAAAAGCCCATTTTCTGTCATGATTTTTTGTCATAGAAGTAGGATCCCACCACATCTATGATGATACCCGGTTTTGTCACAATTATCGTCATAGAAGTGTCATATGTATGACAGAAAAAAATTTGTTCGGCCCAAAATGTCACGGATGTGTCTTTTTCTTGTAGTGCATGTTCGCACCGATAAGCAATTAGCGGATATATTTACCAAACCACCTGATGAGAAGGTCTTTTGCCGTTTGAGAGGTGAATTGAACATCATTGATGCTTCAAACTTGGAGTAGGAACTCCATTTGGATACATGCAAGGCATGAGCCCTTGACTAATCCTTGATATTTCTTTCATGATGCTATCTATATGTCTTGGATACTTTTGCACCCTTGCATGCTATCTAACCCTTGTAGGTACTTGGATGAATCCAAATCCATGAGATTGCAACTCACTCACATCTTGAGCAACCTCTAGATCACCAAGTCTCTACACAATGGTGGTTGAAGTCAAGGAAGCACAAAACTCCTCAAATATATCCTTTGACTCATTCTATGTTAAATTTTATGATTGTCATTTTGGATACACAAGTGCTCTTCCTTGCAAAGCTAACCCATGTAGGAAGATGAACTCAAACTCCACCACACAAATTCGACTACATGATCAAGATCAACACCACCACCCAAGGTATGCTATTCCATCTTAGATAAGCTTTACTCCAAGTCATGGGATAAAGCAACTCAACAAGATGTGCATACATCAAGAAGCTTAAATGAAAAAATGGTAACCCCATTTGGAGCTTAAATGATGAGTATGACCAAAGATCAAGTGATCTCACTTGACTCCTAAGTCAATATACTCTAACATAGGTGACTTTGTCACCGCCCAATTCTAGATGAAGTTCTCTTGTGTTTCCTCTTGCATTTGTCTCATACATTACTTCATCTAGATCTTTTCTTCTCTTTTCTGTTTTGCATTTTCTACATTCAAATTCATTGCAAATCTTTCAGCTAATTCCTTGCAAATCCTTGTGAGATCTTAAAGTGCCTAGTGAGCTGAGGTGACAAGTGTTTTACTGTGATGAACTCGGTCACACCGGTCTGTTTTCTTCGGCCCAACCGAATTCTCCGGTGCCACTGAAGCACACAACTCGGTGCTACCGATTTCACTACAGAAAAGACAACTTGCCACTTATTTCTGCAGTCTTTTTTCTCCAGCTCCACTCAATGACTCTTGTTCTCTACCAGCATCACAGTCGCTTTGCTTTGTGACTCAAGGACCAAACCCTTTTGCAATAAAACAAAAATCCATAAGAGCCCTTCTTGGAAATTGATGTCAAAGGGGGAGAGAGGGATCACATCAAAGCCCTATGCTTAATCATTTCTATAGGGGGTGAGGATACTCAGGGGGAGTGTGTGTAAGAAATCTCAGACCTCAGATGCTTGGTTTTCAAGAGGAGAGAAATTACATGTCTTTAAGAGGGGAAAGACATGTTCATATTTGATTACTTGCATTATTTATGTTGTTTTTCTTTTGCTCTAATTTTCTGTTCCCTTTCTTCTCCCAATATCCCATGCAAGATTCAGGGGGAGCAAGACATCTAAGGGAAGGAAATCTCTGATTTTATTGCATATCTGTACCTTTGGGGACATGTCTATACCCAATGGGGTACTCAGTACTCACTCTATACATGTCATCCCAGTCTTGGTTCTCTTGTGGTTTCTTTTGTTTGCTCTGGCTAGTAGGTGTATCTGTGTTGTCTAACCTTGTTTACTCAGGTTCATTCCTTCCTAAGCCAACTCAAGACCACAAGGTAAGTATATGCATCACAGTCATGTGTATGAGGATTTCTTGCTGATGTACATACTTTTTGCAAGAAGGACTCATGGGCATGAAGGTACATTTCCTATATTCACATCATTTGCTCTAATGCATATAGCCAAGATACATGTACCACATGGCTTACTCTATCATGCTTATGCATTCACATGTTCCTATGTTTCATATTTACATGATTTCATACATAAAGGGGGAGCCTACGCATGTTACATGTCTTTCCAAAGCGTTGCTTATTGCTCTCTATATCTTTACCTAAAGCTTTGATGTATGTTGTCATCAATTGCCAAAAGGGGGGGAGATTGAAAGCACAAGTCCTCCTTGGGTGATTTTGGTAATTAATGTCAACATATCTCTTGTTGGACTAATGCTTCTACCTAGTATGTTTCAGATAAGTTCAACAATGGAGTGGCATGGACAAGAGGATGTGGAACCCCTTCAAGATGCTAAGGACAAAGGATTGGCTCAAGCTCAAATCACAAGACTCTACATTTTCTATTTTAGTGATCTAAGATCACATTGAGTCTATAGGAAAAGCCAATACTATTAAGAAGGGATGAGGTGTTGCTTAATGGCTTGCTTGTTCAAAATGCTTAGTGATATGCTCCAAAGCCCTCAACCACTTTCTCACTTCCACATATGTCCTAATCCAAAAAGTCAAACACGGCCCCACCAAAATTTCATATCCGAAGCCACCGAGTTCAGTTGACATAGCCATTGCCAGAAACCCTAATCAGTTCGATCTCACCGATGGGATCTCGGTCTCATCGAGATGGGCTTCCAAACTCTCTGTTGTCTGTTGCAATAATTTCGGTCCCACCGAGATTTGCAACCGACCCCACCGAGTTTGCTTGGCCAACATTCTGTTTCACTTATTACCCAAATTGGTCCCACCGAGTTTGAGTAATCGGTCAAACCGAGTTTTGGATTTACCCTAACCCTAGCACATCGGTCCCACCGAGTCGATCCAGTCGGTCCCACCGAAATGCCTAACGGTCACATTATGAACCAAATCGGTCCGACCGAGTTCTCTGAATCGGTCCCACCGAGTTTGGTGATTTGTTTGTAACGGTTAGATTTTGTGTGGAGGCTATATATACCCCTCCACCCACTCTTCATTCGTAAAGAGAGCCATCAGAACATGCCTACACTTCCAATACATATTTTTTGAGAGAGAACCACCTACCCTTGTGTTGAGCTCAAGATATTCCATTCCTACCATATGAATCTTGATCTCTAGCCTTCCGCAAGTTGCTTTCCACTCAAATCTTCTTTCCACCAAATCCAAATCCTGTGAGAGAGAGTTGAGTGTTGGGGAGACTATCATTTGAAGCACAAGATCAAGGAGTTCATCATCAACACACCATTTGTTACTTCTTGGAGAGTGGTGTCTCCTAGATTGGCTAGGTGTTACTTGGGAGCCTCCGACAAGATTGTGGAGTTGAACCAAGGAGTTTGTAAGGGCAAGGAGATCGCCTACTTCGTGAAGATCTACCCGAGTGAGGCAAGTCCTTCGTGGGTGACGGCCATGGTGGGATAGACAAGGTTGCTTCTTCGTGGACCCTTCGTGGGTGGAGCCCTCTGTGGACTCACGCAACCGCTACCCTTCGTGGGTTGAAGTCTCCATCAACGTGGATGTACGATAGCACCACCTATCGGAACCACGGATAAAAAATCTTCGTGTCTTCAAATTGTGTTTGCACACTCCAATCCCATCCTTTTACATTCTTGCAACTTGCATGCCTTACTTTCCGCTGCTCATATACTCTTTGTATGCTCGCATGCTTGCTTGATATGTATTGTGAATGTTTAAACTAGTGCTAATACTCCACTTCAACTCAAGAGATTAAAAAACTGCAACTTTTCTTGATTAGAGTCTATTCACCCCCCCTCTAGACACCTCTTCTCGATCCTTTCAGAATAACATAACAACAGTGCCTCCTTGACCAAGGAAGGTTGTTAACCGAAAAAAACGTTTTGACAACAAAGGCACAACCATGCATTTGCTGAGTGTTCTACCATTACACGACTACCTTCACAGCCAAAGATGGAACACGCACATATGGATCACGCACGCAGCACACAACGAATAAAAACATTTCAATGAACAAGATAAGTGAAAATCTTAAAAAACAGATCCAACAAATGCCTGTTTCTGTAAATCTACCCCTGGAACCGCCGGATGACTACCAACTGCTCTTTGGCGGTTTCCTTTTTTGCACGACAAAGTAAATATCCCTTTCATTTTACCGAGTCCATTTGCATCGTCTTCCTCGGAAGTTTCTCATCGGCCGCAGTTCACCACCGCACACCTGCATCCATGGACGACGGGAAACTAACAACACTCACCAAACACGTCACTACCCACGGTACAACCGTGCTGGAGGTGGTGTACAACAATGACCCAAAGACCATGGGCGAATCATCAAAAAGTACGAGGAATGGCTAAAGGAGGAGAAGAACAAGTTCGTTGGCCTCGACCTCAAGTACACACGTAAGAGCAGTTACATACGACAAGGGATTGCCGTCGTCCAACTTGCCATGCGTGAGCATGTCCTCGTATACCACTACTGCAGGTCCGAGCACTGATACGTCTCCAACGTATCTATAATTTTTTATTGTTCCATGCTATTATATTATCTGTTTTGGATGTTCAATGGGCTTTATTATACCCTTTTATATTATTTTTCGGACTAACCTATTAACCAGAGGCCCAGCCCAAATTGTTGTTTTTTGCCTATTTCAGTGTTTCGCAGAAAAAGAATATCAAACGAAGTCCAAACAGAATGAAACCTTCGGGAGCGTGATTTTTGGAACAAACGTGATCCAGAGGACTTGGAGTGGACGTCAAGCAACCAACGAGGAGGCCATGAGGCAGGGGGCGCCTACCCCCCTGGGCACGCCCTCCACCCTCTTGGGCCCCTCGTGGCTTCACCGACCTACTTCTTCCTCCTATATATACCTACGTACCCCGAAACCATCAAAGAAAACCACAAAAACCTAATTCCACCGCCGCAACCTTCTGTATCCGTGAGATCCCATCTTGGAGCCTTTTTTGGCGCTCCCCTGGAGAGGGCATTGATCACGGAGGGCTTCTATTACAAAAATATGAGAGAGGGAATAAAATGAATTTCCCAAAATATAGAAATATTGAGGATTTAATAATAAAATCAAATGAGATTTATTTCGGAGTTTTCCGATATTTTTATTTGAATTTAGGAAAAATACGCGTTTTTCAAAATTGCATTTAGGGCCCAAATAAATGTTCACTTTGTCGGGCTTGATTTTAGAAGCCCGGCAAAATTTATTTCTTGATTTTTGGAGTCCGTTTAGTATTTCTTTTTATTTTTCTTCCGAGCGTAATTATAAAAAAACGAAACCGACCTTAGGCCGTGCCCGAGCGGGACTCCGCCCGGGGGACGCCTTTAAATAGCGCTGCACCTGAGCCCCCAGCCCATAACCGCCGCCGCCAGCCCACCCGCCCGCCGGAGCCGCCGCCGCCCGCCGGAGCCGCCGCCGCCGCGACGTGCGTCGCCCGAGGTTCGCCGCTGCCTCGAAATCCGTGCCGGTTTAAAAAAATGATTATTTTTCGTCGGTTTTTTTCGCTTTTTTTAATTATTTTATTATTTTCGGATTAGTTTAATTAACGAATTAATCCGTTCGTCGTTTTTCTTTTTCGTCGGATTTTCCGTGGTTATTTTCTAATCGCGATTTCTGATCCGATTTTTGTTTTAGTATAACTTTTCGCTCGTTTATCGGAATCAGGCGATTCAAGCGCCTGGAGTTTCGTATCGAAACCCTCTATCCGAATAATCAATTTAAAGAAGTTTTTGCTACTGTAAAATTTGACTTAGATCCAGATTACTAGAACGAAGTTGTTTTCTTTCGCCGTTTGACTTTCTTTGCTTCGTTCGATTTGATTCTTTTTGCCAACCGGAGTTCTTAAGTTGAACCTTCTGGTTATATATCTTATTTGAGTTTTATCTGTGCATTAGATGAGTACTTATTGTATGCTTGTTTGTTTGTCTGCGATAGAGTACCCGGAGTGCGTCGCTTGTTACTTCGAATCGTTAGGTTTCTCGGATCATCAGCAAGGCAAGTAACACTTTGATCATACCTTTTCTACTACCCAGTTTTATTGCATTAGATCAATCCTCACACATTGCATGATTAGGATCTAATTAAACTATGGGATGGGAAGTAGATGAGGTAGTACCTATTACCTGTTTATTATCAAACCTTTGGGAGTTACTTCTACGTTTGCTTATTATGCCATGCTATGCTAGTAGACGTGGATTGGGTGAGTGAAATTCATGACAGATGTGAGTTTGTTAATTAATGGATTATCTAAGGTGGCAACTTAAACACACATCTGGGTGGATTGAGGCACCTGGGTATTCCAGGACTTGCCTGTTTTCTTTTGGACCGCCACCCAGGCTCAAAGGGATCATGAGACTATTCATACTAGAAACTTCCGTGTGCAGCCACAAGCTATTATGGGCTCTAGCATAGTTGACTAAGTTGTGCGAACTCTTACAGTGGTAGACTAGCAGATGTAGGGGATGTAGGTGGTACGGTCTACCCGATCGTAAGGTGCTAGCGCTTCTGAAAGACTATGTCTCGGTCATCCTTCTTCTCAAACACCATGTAGTGCGAGAAAACAAACGGAGGCGATCGAGTCTTGTGGGGAAAAGTGCGCAAACCTCTGCAGAGTGTAATAAACTAATCATGGTTAGCCGTGTCCCCGGTTATGGACATCTTGAGTATCTAGTACGTGGATTATCATGTGAATCTCAACATGTTACTCTAAATTAATTTTGTTGGGTTTTGTTTAATGATGATGTTTAATTGGGATTGAGAATGCTGTCAACCATTCTCAATGTTTAACAACCACCTTTATAGTAATTAAAATTTTATTCCTTTGAAGTAGGGAAAATTGGCTTTACGCAAAACTGTAACCATAGAGCTTTCCACCAGCCAAATATGCATATAGTATAGCTGTTTCATTCCATTACCCTCTATGTGTTACCTTGCCAGCATATTCCATGTGCTGACCCATTTTTGGGCTGCAACGTTAATGTTGCAGACTTTTCAGACGATGATTAAGGAGTTTTTAGGTCGTGGTTCTATACTCAGTGATGCCGTTGGAGTTGATGGACTCACTTATCTTCCAAGCCTTCCGCTGTTATCGTTATTAGATGGCCTTAAGCCATATTTATTGTAATAAATTCTCTTTAGAGACACTCGATGTAATAAGTGTGTGATTGCTACTCTGCTATAAATCCTCCGAGTACTGTGTGGTGTCCGCATTACTGATCCAGGGATGACACCGGAGCACAGAGATCAGACTGTTTGAGGTCTGGTCGCTACAGAGATGGTTTCAGAGCACACGCTGACTGTAGGACACGACCACTAAGCTAAAGACCTAGATCACTCTCTTCTCTTCTGACTTCTCATCTTTTCTACTCTTTAGGATGGCGGATGCAAGGAACAAGTTCACGCAACCAGATGAAGATACACCCTTTGGACGCCACTTGAAGAAAATCACTAGATACCTGAACATAGGAGTACCAAGCTTCATGGGAACAACGCCACTTTACCTGAAGAAGAGCGCTGGATGATTCAAGTTCAAGTTCCAGGAAGGACGTTCATGCCAGTCACTGAGCCCATAGAGTTTTCTTTTGATGCACCAACTTGGAGTCTAGGAAAGAGTATGGCAGCTCACATCGCCATGGGACGCATTGGAGAAGTCTACCGCAAGGATCTTAAGGATACTATATACCAGATTTGTAGGCGCCGAGATGAACACTGGGAGATGATCAGCACCAGGAAAGATAGATCAATTGCAGCTTTTATCCAAGAGTTAAACCAGCACATTCGACGACAGGAGAATCAGATGTGCGCCGACATGATAGATCTGAAGAAGGCTAAGACTAGAATCAAGGAACTGGAGGAAGAACTCAAGGCTACACGTGAAGATTATGAAGAAGAAATTGAAGTATTGGTGGAGAAGAATGACGACCTGATCAAGAAGATTGGAATATTTATGGGAGGCCCGACACCAGTAGATGAAGACGAAGAACCCAAGGAGATTAGCCCGGAAGACTACATCATCATCGACGGCACCGACTCGGAAGCAGATAGTAGCGATGATGACTATGTTGATGAAGCAGGAGCAGATATTATGGAGTCAACAACCGTAGAATATTTCTAGTAGACCACCTCATCAGTAGTAGTAGTCCACCATGTAAATATAGTAGTCCGAGCACTTTGCGATAGTTAGATCGATTGTATGCCTTTGTTTGTTTGAATGAAGTGAATTGTTTGCTTTTGCCTCATGTGCATATGGGTAGTGTTTTCTCTTTAGACCCCCTCTATTCTTATATCTCATCTTTTCTAAACCCTCAGATGCCTCCGAGACGTCACCCCGGATTTGCCTTTCCGCCGGAGCTCACCCAGTTGATCTAGCAGCAGAACACATTGATGCAGTTGCTAGTCCAGAATCAGAATCAGGGGAACAACAACAACAACCCACCAGCACCACCACCACCTGTTGACCACTTAGCCCGTTTTCTTAGGCTGAATCCGCCGGTGTTTTCCAGTAGCACCGAGCCGATAGTAGCAGATGATTGGCTCCGCAAGACAGCTAGGGAGTTCACCACAGCAGGATGCAACAGATGCGAAGAAGGTGAAGTTTGCCACACATCAGCGTAGAAGGACCCGCAGCATCATGGTGGGAGAATTTCACAGCCACTTTCCCTGTCGACACTGTCACATGGGACCAGTTTCAGCAAGCTTTTCGGACTGCCCATGTTTCAGCAGGAGCCATGGCCATGAAGAAGCGAGAGTTTCGTAACTTGCGCCAAGGAGGACGGACAGTTGGCCAGTATGTGGAGGAGCTTAGTAAGTGTTAGGGGAACGTAGCAGAAATTCAAAAAAATTTCCTACGTGTCACCAAGATCTATCTATGGAGAGACAGCAACGAAGGGAAGGAGAGTGCATCTACATACCCTTGTAGATCGCTAAGCGGAAGCGTTCAAGTGAACGGGGTTGATGGAGTCATACTCGTCGTGATTCAAATCACCGATGACCAAGTGCCGACGCACGGCACCTCCGCGTTCAACACACGTGCAGCCCGGTGACGTCTCCCACGCCTTGATCCAGCAAGGAGAGAGGGAGAGGTTGAGGAAGACTCCATCCAGCAGCAGCACAACGGCGTGGTGGTGATGGAGGAGCATGGCAATCCTGCAGGGCTTCGCCAAGCACCACAGAAGAGGAGGGAGAGAGAGATGCAGGGCTGCACCAACGAGAGATTGAATCGCGTCTATTATGGGCAGCCCTAGGCCTCATATATATAGGGAAGGGGAGGGGCTGCGCCCCCTCTAGGGTTCCCACCCCCTAGGGGGGGCGGCAGCCCTAGATGGGGATCAAGGATGGCGGCCAAGAGGGGGAGAGGAGAGGGAGGCGCACCAATATGGGCCTTAAGGCCCATATCCCTTAGGGTTTGCCCCCTTTCCACCTCTTAGGCGCCATGGGCCCTTGTGGGAGGCGCACCAGCCCACTAAGGGGCTGGTCCCTCACCACTCTTAGCCCACGCAAGCCTCCGGAGTTGGTGGCCCCACTTGGTGGACCCCCGGGACCCTCCCGGTGGTCCCGGTACGTTACCGATAAACCCCGAAACTCTTCCGGTGACCAAAACAGGACTTCCCATATATAAATCTTTACCTCCGGACCATTCCGGAACTCCTCGTGACGTCCGGGATCTCATCCGGGACTCTGAACAACATTCAGTAACCACATACAAACTTCCTTTACAACCCTAGCGTCATCGAACCTTAAGTGTGTAGACCCTACGGGTTCGGGAGACATGCAGACATGACCGAGACGTTCTCCGGTCAATAAGCAACAGCGGGATCTGGATACCTATGTTGGCTCCCACATGTTCCACGATGATCTCATCGGATGAACCACGATGTCAAGGACTTAATCAATCCCGTATATAATTCCCTTTGTCTAGCGGTACGATACTTGCCCGAGATTCGATCGTCGGTATCCTGATACCTTGTTCAATCTCGTTACCGGCAAGTCTCTTTACTTGTTCCGTAACACATCATCCCATGATCAACTCCTTGATCACATTGTGCACATTATGATGATGTCCTACCGACTGGGCCCAGGGATACCTCTCCGTCACATGGAGTGACAAATCCCAGTCTCGATTCGTGCCAACCCAACAGACACTTTCGGAGATACCTGTAGTGTACCTTTATAGCCACCAAGTTACGTTGTGACGTTTGGCACACCCAAAGCACTCCTACGGTATCCGGGAGTTGCACAATCTCATGGTCTAAGGAAATGATACTTGACATTAGAAAAGCTTTAGCATACGAACTACATGATCTTGTGCTAGGCTTAGGATTGGGTCTTGTCCATCACATCATTCTCCTAATGATGTGATCCGGTTATCAACGACATCCAATGTCCATGGTCAGGAAACCGTAACCATCTATTGATCAACGAGCTAGTCAACTAGAGGTTTACTAGGGACATGGTGTTGTCTATGTATCCACACATGTATCTGAGTTTCCTATCAATACAATTCTAGCATGGATAATAAACGATTATCATGAACAAGGAAATATAATAATAACTAATTTATTATTGCCTCTTGGGCATATTTCCAACAGTAAGTTAGCACGTTATGCCCCAGATGACGTTACTACGGATGCACCTAAGCAGGAGAAGTTTCTGGAAGGACTGAATGATGAGTTGAGCATGCAGTTGATGGTAGCCACCTTCAACAACTACCAGGAGTTGGTAGATCGTGCTCTTATGATTGAAGGCAAGTAGCAGCAAATTGAGAACCGCAAGAGGAAGTATGGACAAGGAAAGTATAATTCAGGAGCTCGGCAAAAGCCACGTTTTACCCCTAGACCGGGAGGACATTTTTAGCATACCCATGGAGGAGGAAGCTCGCACAATCACAATGGCACTAAGAATGGTAATGGCAATGGAGGAAGCAACGGCCAGAACCGCACCAACCCCTCAACCCCAGCCAAGAAGGACTTGAGCCAAGTCACTTGCTATAAGTGTTCGAAGCCAGGACATTATGCCAATGAATGTCCTGAAGGCCAAAACGGCAATGGAAGTTCTGGGAAGAAGCCGAACCCTTTCAACAGGGGACAGGTGAACCACGTTAGCGTGGAGGAGGTTGAAGCTCAGCCCGATGCAGTAACAGGTAAGTTTTTGGTTAAGTCATTTACTGCACTCATTCTTTTTTATACTGGTGCATCGCATTCATACATCTCGAGGGGATTTGTGGATAAGTATAACCTACCAACCCAAGCCCTTAGGTCACCCATGTTAGTAACCTCGCCTGGAGCAGAGTATGTGGCTAGTCTATGGTGTGATCGGTTACCATTAAGGATTGGTAACTATGTTTTTCCCTCAGACCTAATAGTATTGGAATCTCAAGGATTGGATGTGATATTAGGCATGGATTGGTTATCAAAGTATGAAGGGAATATTGAATGTGCTAGTAAGTCAATTTTGCTTACCACACCAGAAGGGAGAAGGATCAAGTATGTATCCCGGCATGTGCTAAAGAGGACCCAAGTAAATTTCCTAACAGGAGTCGTGCAGGAGGAAGTACCAGTGGTAAGGGATTTCCTTGATGTACTTCCAGAGGAGTTGCCAGGCATGCCACCGGATAGAGAAATTGAGTTTTTGATTGAGCTATTGCCAGGCACAGGTCCAATATCAAAAAGACCATATAGGATGCTAGCAAAGGATTTGGTGGAAATTAAGAAACAGATTAAAGAATTACTGGATAAGGGATATATTCGCCCAAGTTCTTCACCTTGGGGATCGCCAGTACTACTAGTGGAGAAGAAGGATGGATCGTTAAGGATGGTTGTTGATTATCGAGGATTGAATGAAGTAACGATCAAGAACAAGTACCCACTACCAATGATCAACGATCTGTTTGATCGATTGCAAGGATCTAAGGTATTTTCCAAGATCGATCTGCGATCAGGATACCACCAGTTGAAGATTCGAGAACAGGATATTCCGAAGACAGCTTTTACCACCAGGTATGGGCTGTATGAGTATACCGTTATGTCATTTGGTCTGACTAACGCGCCTGCCTATTTTATGAACATGATGAACAAAGTGTTTATGGAGTTTTTGGATAAGTTCGTCGTAGTGTTCATTGATGATATCATGGTTTATTCGAAGAATGAAAAGGAGCATAAGGAGCATTTGCGTTTGGTACTTGGAAAGCTCAGAGAACACCAATTATATGCCAAGTTCAGCAAATGTGAGTTTTGGTTGAAGGAAGTAGGATTCCTCAGACACGTTATATCCGGAGAAGGTATAGCAGTAGATCCCGCTAAAGTTGAAACCGTGACCAAGTGGGAAGCCCCAACAACAGTTGGAGAGATCCGAAGTTTTCTTGGACTCGCAGGATACTACCGGAGATTTATTGAGAACTTCTCAAAGATTGCAAAGCCTATGACTGAGTTGTTGAAGAAGGATACCAAGTTCATATGGACTGAGCAGTGTGAGGCTAGTTTCCAGGAGTTGAAGAAACGCTTGGTTACCTCACCAGTGTTGATTTTGCCAGACCAGACCAAAGATTATGAGGTGTATTGCGACGCTTCACGTTGAGGACTTGGAGCAGTGCTTATGCAGGAAGGGAGAGTTGTTTCATATGCCTCAAGACAACTGAAGCCCCATGAGTTGAATTACGCTACGCATGATTTGGAGTTAGCAGCCGTAGTGCATGCTTTGAAAACATGGAGACATTTCCTCATTGGAAATCATTGTGAGGTGTACACGGATCATAAGAGTTTAAAGTACATCTTCACACAGAAGGAGTTGAATCTCAGACAAAGGAGATGGTTGGAGCTTATCAAGGATTATGATATGAAATTGCATTATCACCCCGGAAAGCCTAATGTTGTAGCTGACGCATTAAGCCGTAAGAGCCATGTCAATACGTTAATGACAGGAGAAATACCCAAGGAGTTAGCAGAAAATCTTCGTGAACTATGTTTGGAAATAGTTCCGAGAGGCTATGTAGCAGCATTGGAGATTCAGTCAACTTTGATGGATAGAATCAGAGAAGCTCAGAAAGCTGACAAAGAGATTGCCGCTATCAAAGAGAAACTGAGCAAAGGAAAAGCTAAAGGATTTCGTGAGGATGAGCACGACACCCTATGGTTTGAAGACCGTGTTTATGTGCCCAATGACCCGGAGATCAGGAAGTTGATACTGCAAGAGGCACACGACTCACCATATTCAATTCACCCAGGAAATACCAAGATGTATCTGGATTTGAAGGATATTTTTTGGTGGACCGGAATGAAGAAGGATATAGCAGGGTATGTAGCAGTTTGTGATGTATGCCAGAGAGTAAAGGCAGAGCATCAGAAGCCAGCAGGATTGTTACAACCATTGCCGATACCAGAATGGAAGTGGGATAAGTTAGGCATGGATTTTATCACGGGATTGCCCAGGACTCGTTCAGGCTATGACTTGATTTGGGTTGTAGTCGATCGATTGACAAAAGTAGCTCATTTCATCCCAGTAAAGACCACTTACACCAGTGCTAAGTTGGCAAAAATATACATGACCAGAATAGTATGTCTGCATGGAGTTCCGAGAAGTATCGTATCAGATAGAGGAACCCAGTTTACCTCAAAGTTCTGGAAGCAGTTGCACGAAACTTTGGGAACCAGGCTAGAATTCAGTACAGCTTTTCATCCACAAACAGATGGGCAGACCGAGAGAGTAAATCAGATTTTGGAGGATATGCTGAGAGCTTGTGCGCTAGATTATGGATCTAGTTGGGACGATAATTTGCCATATGCAGAGTTCTCTTACAACAACAGTTACCAAACCAGTTTAAAGATGGCCCCTTTCGAAGCCTTGTACGGAAGGAGGTGCAGGACACTGTTGTCGTGGGACGAAGTTGGAGATCGCCAGTTGTTTGGTCCTGACTTGATTAAGGAGTCTGAACAGAAGGTGAAATTGATTCGCGATAGGCTCAAGGTAGCCCAGTCCAGACAGAGGAGTTATGCAGATTCTAAACGCAAGGAGACAGTTTACGAAGTTGGAGACAGAGCTTATCTTCGAGTATCTCCACTTCGGGGAACAAAGCATTTTGGAGTTAAAGGGAAGTTAGCACCACGATTTGTAGGACCATATCGAATTTTGGAGCGTATGGGAGAAGTGGCCTACAAGTTGGAATTGCTCGAAGGATTGTCAGGAGTTCATGATGTGTTCCACGTTTCTCAGTTAAAGAAGTGTCACGCGGAGATAGCTGACATACCATTGAAAGACACAGTGCCTTTGGAAACTATTCAGTTGGATAACGATTTGACCTACGAGGAGAAACCAGTTAAGATCCTCGAGTTTGCCAGCCGAGTTACCCGCAGCAAAGTTATCAAGTTTTGCAAGGTTCAGTGGAGCCACCACACGGAGGATGAAGCCACCTGGGAGCGAGAGGAAGATTTGCTCAAGGACCACCCTCACCTATTTTCTAGCCATCCCGAATCTCGAGGGCGAGATTCATCTTAAGGGGGGTAGGTTTGTAACATCCCAAATTTTCAATTTGGAATGTTATACATTAGATCATCATGCATATCATATTTTATTTGCTTTTGGGTTTTGATCCTAGAAAATTCTAAGCAACTCAAGGACCCACGGAGAGAGTTGGGGATTTCGTTATTTTCATATTTGAGTTTTCTCAAATTTTGAGAATAGGATCATTTGATTTTATTTATTTTATCATCAATTATTTCTATTACAAAAATATGAGAGAGGAAATAAAATGACTTTCCCAAAATATAGAAATATTGAGGATTTAATAATAAAATCAAATAAGATTTATTTCAGAGTTTTTCGATATTTTCATTTGAATTTAGGAAAAATACGCGTTTTTCAAAATTGCATTTAGGGCCCAAATAAATGTTCACTTTGTCGGGCTTGATTTTAGAAGCCCGGGAAAATTTATTTCGGGATTTTTGAAGTCCGTTTAGTATTTCTTTTTATTTTTCTTCCGAGCGTAATTATAAAAAAAAACCGACCTTGGGCTGTGCCCGAGCGGGACTCCGCCCGAGGGACGCCTTTAAATAGCGCCGCACCCGAGCCCCCAGCCCATAACCGCCGCCGCCAGCCCACCTGCCCGCCGGAGCCGCCGCCCCGCGACACGCGTCGCCCGAGGTTCGCCGCTGCCTCGAAATCCGTGCCGGTTTTTAAAAAACGATTGGTTTTCGTCGGTTTTTTTCAGTTTTTTTAATTAATTTATTATTTTCGGATTAGGTTAATTAACGAATTAATCCGTTCGTTGTTTTTCTTTTTCGTCGGATTTTCCGCGGTTATTTTCCAATCGCGATTTCTGATCCGATTTTCGTTTTAGTATAACTTTTCGCTCGTTTATCGGAATCAGGCGATTCAAGCGCCTGGAGTTTCGTATCGAAACCCTCCATCCGAATAATCAACTTAAAGAAGTTTTTTCTACTGTAAAATTTGACTTAGATCCAGATTACTAGAATGAAGTTGTTTTCTTTCGCCGTTTGACTTTCTTTGCTTCGTTCGATTTGATTCTTTTTGCCAACCGGAGTTCTTAAGTTGAACCTTCTGGTTAGATATCTTATTTGAGTTTTATCTGTGCATTAGATGAGTACTTATTGTATGCTTGTTTGTTTGTCTGCGATAGAGTACCCGGAGTGCGCCGCCTGTTACTTCGAATCGTTAGGTTTCTCGGATCATCAGCAAGGCAAGTAACACTTTGATCATACCTTTTCTACTACCCAGTTTTATTGCATTAGATCAATCCTCACACATTGCATGATTAGGATCTAATTAAACTGTGGGATGGGAAGTAGATGAGGTAGTACCTATTACCTGTTTATTATCAAACCTTTGGGAGTTACTTCTACGTTTGCTTATTATGCCATGCTATGCTAGTAGACGTGGATTGGGTGAGTGAAATCCACGACAGATGTGAGTTTGTTAATTAATGGATTATCTAAGGTGGCAACTTAAACACACATCTGGGTGGATTGAGGCACCTGGGTATTCCAGGACTTGCCTGTTTTCTTTTGGACCGCCACCCAGGCTCAAAGGGATCATGAGACTATTCATACTAGAAACTTCCGTGTGCAGCCACAAGCTATTATGGGCTCTAGCATAGTTGACTAAGTCGTGCGAACTCTTACAGTGGTAGACTAGCAGATGTAGGGGATGTAGGTGGTACGGTCTACCCATCGTAAGGTGCTAGCGCTTTTGAAAGACCATGTCTCAGTCATCCATCTTCTCAAACACCGTGTAGTGCGAGAAACCAAACGGAGGCGATCGAGTCTTGTGGGGAAAAGTGCGCAAACCTCTGCAGAGTGTAATAAACTAATCATGGTTAGCCGTGTCCCCGGTTATGGACATCTTGAGTATCTAGTACGTGGATTATCATGTGAATCTCAACATGTTACTCTAGATTAATTTTGTTGGGTTTTGTTTAATGATGATGTTTAATTTTGTTGGGTTTTGTTTAATTTGTTAGAATACTCTATGTGCTTCACTTATATCTTTTGAGCTATATAGTTTTTGCTCTAGTGCTTCACTTATATCTTTTCGAGCAGGTGGTGGTTTTATTTTATAGAAATTATTGATCTCTCATGCTTCACTTATATTATTTTGAGAGTCTTAAACAGCATGGTAATTTTGCTTTAATTGTGAAATTAATCTGAATGTGATAGGCATCCAAGATGAGCATAATAAAAACTTCCATATTGAGTTCACTGAATATCATGAGAAGTTTGATACTTGATAAGTGTTTTGAGATATAAAGGTGGTAATATTAGAATGTGCTAGTTGAGTAATTGTGAAATTGAGAAATACTTGTGTTATGGTTAGCAAGTCCCGTAGCATGCACGTTTGGTAAAAGTTGTGTGACAATTTTGACACATAAGGTGTTCTTTTATTGCTTTCCTTATGAGTGGTGGTCGGGGACGAGCGATGGTCTTTTCCTACCAATATATCCCTCTAGGGGCATGCATAGTAGTACTTTGCTTCGAGGGCTAATAAACTTTTGCAATAAGTATATGAGTTCTTTATGACTAATGTGAGTCCATGGATTATACACACTCTCAACCTTCCACAATTTTCTAGCCTCTACGGTACCGTGCATTGCCCTTTCTCACCTTGAGAGTTGGTGCAAACTTCGCCGGTGCATCCAAACCCCGTGATATGATACGCTCTATCACACATAAACCTCCTTATATCTTCCTCAAAACAGCCACCATACCTACCTATCTTGGCATTTCCATAGCCATTTTGAGATATATTGCCATGCAACTTTCCACCATTCCATTTATTATGACACGCTCCATCATTGTCATATTGCTTTGCATGATCATGTAGTTGACATCGTATTTGTGGCAAAGCCACCATTCATAATTTTTCACACATGTCACTCTTGATTCATTGCTTATCCCGGTACACCGCCGGAGGCATTCACATAGAGTCATATTTTGTTCTAAGTATTTAGTTGTAATTCTTGAGTTGTAAGTAATAAAAGTGTGATGATCATCATTATTTGAGCATTGTCCCATGCGAGGAAAGGATGATGGAGACTATGATTCCCCCACAAGTCGGGATGAGATTCCGGACTAAAAAAAAGAGGCCAAAGAAAAAAAAAGAAGGCCCAAGAAAAAAAGAAAAAAAAGAAAAAGGAAAAAAATGAAAAAATGAGAGAAAAAGAGAGAAGGGACAATGTTACTATCCTTTTTCCACACTTGTGCTTCAAAGTAGCACCGTGATCTTCATGATAGAGAGTATCCTATGTTGTCACTTTCATATACTAGTGGGAATTTTTCATTATAGAACTTGGCTTGTATATTCCAATGATGGGCTTCCTCAAAATGCCCTAGGTCTTCGTGAGCAAGCAAGTTGTATGCACACCCACTTAGTTTCTTTTGTTAAGATTTCATATATTTATAGCTCTAGTGCATCCGTTGCATGGTAATCCCTACTCCTCTCATTGACATCAATTGATGGGCATCTCCATAGCCTATTGATTAGCCGCGTCAATGTGAGACTTTCTACCTTTTTCTCTTCTCACATAACCCCCATCATTATACTTTATTCCACCCATAGTGTTATATCCATGGCTTGCGCTGATGTATTGTGTAAGGGTTGAAAAGGTTGAAGCGCGTTAAAAAGTATGAACCAATTGCTCGGCTTGTCATCGGGGTTATGCATGATGAGAACGTTTTGTGTGACGAAATTGACACATGGCCTAACTATATGATTTTGTAGGGATAAGCTTTCTTTGGCTATGTTATTTTGATAAAGACATAATTGCTTGGTTAGCATGTTTGAAGTATTATTGTTTTATGTCAACATTAAACTTTTATCTTGAATCTTTCGGATCTGAATATCCGTGCCACAATAAAAAGAATTACATTAAAAATTATGCTAAGAAGCATTCCACATCAAAAATTCTATTTTTATCATTTCCCTACTCGAGGACAAGAAGGAATTAAGCTTGGGGATGCTTGATCGTCTCCAACGTATCTATAATTTTTTTTATTGTTCCATGCTATTATATTATCTGTTTTGGATGTTCAATGGGCTTTATTATACCCTTTTATATTATTTTTGGGACTAACCTATTAACCGGAGGCCCAACCCAAATTGTTGTTTTTTTGCCTATTTCAGTGTTTCGCAGAAAAAGAATATCAAACGGAGTCCAAACGGAATGAAACCTTCGGGAGCGTGATTTTTGGAACAAACGTGATCCAGAGGACTTGGAGTGGATGTCAAGCAACCAACGAGGAGGCCACGAGGCAGGGGGCGCGCCTACCCCCCCCCCCCCAGGGCGCGCCCTCCACCCTCGTGGGCCCCTCGTGGCTCCACCGACCTACTTCTTCCTCCTATATATACCTACGTACCCTGAAACCATCAAAGAAAACCATGAAAACCTAATTCCACCGCCGAAACCTTCTGTACCTGTGAGATCCCATCTTGGGGCCTTTTTCGGCGCTCCGCCGGAGGGTGCATTGATCATGGAGGGCTTCTACATCAACACCATAGCCTCTCCGATGATGTGTGAGTAGTTTACCTCAGACCTTCGGGTCCATAGTTATTAGCTAGATGGCTTCTTCTCTCTCTTTGGATCTTAATACAAAGTTCTCCTCGATTCTCTTGGAGATCTATTCGATGTAATCTTGTTTTGCGGTGTGTTTGTCGAGATCCGATGAATTGTGGGTTTATGATCAAGATTATCTATGAACAATATTTGGATCTTCTCTGAATTCTTTTATGTATGATTGGTTATCTTTGCAAGTCTCTTCGAATTATCAGTTTGGTTTGGCCTACTAGATTGATCTTTCTTGCAATGGGAGAAGTGCTTAGCTTTGGGTTCAATCTTGCGGTGCTCGATCCCAGTGATAGTAGGGGAAACGACACGTATTATATTGTTGCCATCGAGGATAAAAAGATGGGGTTTATATCATATTGCATGAGTTTATCCCTCTACATCATGTCATCTTTCTTAAAGCTACCCCGTTCTTATGAACTTGATACTCTAGATGCATGCTGGATAGCGGTCGATGTGTGGAGTAATAGTAGTAGATGCAGGCAGGAGTCGGCCTACTTGTCACGGACGTGATGCCTATATACATGATCATACCTAGATATTCTCATAACTATGCTCAATTCTATCAATTGCTCGACAGTAATTTGTTTACCCACCGTAATACTTATGCTATCTTGAGAGAAGCCACTAGTGAAACCTATGGCCCCCGGGTCTATTTTCCATCATATTAATTTCCCGTCAACAAGCTATTTCTTGCGCCATTTATTTTGCAATCTTTACTTTTAATCTTTATCATAAAAATACCAAAAATATTATCTTATCATCTCTATCAGATCTCACTTTTGCAAGTGGCCGTGAAGGGATTGACAACCCCTTTATCGCGTTGGTTGCAAGGTTTTTATTTGTTTGTGTAGGTGCAAGGGACTTGAGCATGGCCTCCTACTGGATTGATACCTTGGTTCTCAAAAACTGAGGGAAATACTTACGCTACTTTGCTGCGTCACCCTTTCCTCTTCAAGGGAAAACCAACGCAGTGCTCAAGAGGTAGCAAGCACTCATAGGCGTTACTTGACTTCCTGCAACGCAAAGCGGTAACTTTCACTAGTGTCGACACCAGAGGCGACAAGACCATGCTTGCCCGTGCATGGATTAAAATTCCAGACGAGCACCACATCGACATCCAGAGGCAATTCTGTATCAAGGGTGGTGGAGAAAGGGACTCCATGGGTGACCTTGCAGCGGCCATCACCGACCCCTCCTACAAGAACATGAAGATATCATTGCCAAAGGAGAAGCACCAGTTCTGGGAGTGGAAGCCGCTTTCCCCGCTACACCTTGAGTACGGAGCAAAAGACGGGTATGTTAGCTACAAGTTGTACCGTAGAATCCTTATCATCGAGAACGGGCTACGTCACCTCCACCAACAACCAATGAAGGAAAGACTCTGCCCACGTAAGAACAAAGACGAGGGATCTTCCAGCGACTGGAAGCGCCGGAAGGGAAACAGTCGTTGGTAAATTGCGAGAAAATGGATGTCTACATTAAAGTAGTAGTAACTACTATTATGATAATTTAGATTGAATGAACCTATGTTGTAAATATGATTGTTGTTGCTCAAAGATGTTGTGTGTACTGTATTACTATTTTACACTTGAACACAGTGGTGTGCTCATGTACAAATGCGTAGTACGTTTTGCATGTCTAAATGCAATTAGTAAGTTATCTCCCAGTATTGAGCAAATATATCTTGTATCCATGATTACAGAAGGAGAAATATGTCGAACGATATTGTATTATAACTTTCATACTTAACATGTACAAGATGAAGGAAATATGCCCTAGAGGCAATAATAAAGTTGTTATTTATATTTCCTTATATCATGATAAATGTTTATTATTCATGCTAGAATTCTATTAACTGGAAACTTAGTACATGTGTGAATACATAGACTAAACAGGGTGTCCCTAGTATGCCTCTACTTGACTAGCTTGTTGCTCAAAGATGGTTATGTTTCCTGACCATAGACATGTGTTGTCATTTGATCAACGGGATCACATCATTAGAGCATGATGTGATGGACAAGACCCATCTGTTAGCTTAGCATTATGATCGTTGAGTTTTATTGCTATTGCTTTCTTCATGACATATACATGTTCCTCTGACTATGAGATTATGCAACTCTCGAATACCGTAGGAACACCTTGTGTGCTATCAAACGTCACAACGTAACTGGGTGATTATAAAGATGCTCTACACGTGTCTCCGAAGGTGTTTGTTGAGTTGGCATAGATCGAGATTAGGATTTGTCACTCCAATTGTCGGAGAGGTATCTCTGGGCCCTCTCGGTAATGCACATCACTATAAGCGTTGCAAGCAATGTGACTAATGAGTTAGTTATAGGATGATGCATTATGGAACAAGTAAAGAGACTTGCCGGTAATGAGATTGAACTAGGTATTGAGATACCGATGATCGAATCTCGTGCAAGTAGCAAATCGGCGACAACGGGAACAACGTATGTTGTTATGCGGTTTGACCGATAAAGATCTTCGTAGAATATGTAGGAACCAATACGAGCATCCAGGTTCCGCTATTGGTTATTCACTAGAGATGATTCTCGGTCATGTCTACATAGTTCTCGAACCCGTAGGGTCCACACGCTTAACGTTCGATGACGATTGGTATTATGAGTTTATGTGGTTTGATGTACCGAAGGTCGTTCGGAGTCCCGGATATGATCGCGGACATGACGAGGAGTCTCGAAATGGTCGAGACGTAAAGATCGATATATTGGAAGGCTATGTTTGGACATCGGAATGGTTCCGGGTGAGTTCGGGCATTTACTGGAGTACCGGGGGGTTACCGGAACCCCCCGGGGAGTCAGTGGGCCTTATTGGGCCTAAGTGGGAGAGAGGAGGAGGCGTCCAGGTGGAGGCCCCCCCCAAGCCCAATCCGAATTGGGTGGGGGCCGCCCCCCCCCCCCTTCCTTCCCTCTCTCTCCCCCTTCCTTCTTCTCCTACTCCTACTCCCATTGGGAGTAGGACTCCCCCCTTGGGCGCGCCATGAGAGGGCCGGCCCTCCCCCTCCTCCACTCCTTTATATACGGGGGAGGGGGCACCCCATAGACACACAAGTTGATTGTTTAGCCATGTGCGGTGCCCCCCTCCATAGATTTCCACCTCAGTCATATCATTGTAGTGCTTAGGCGAAGCCCTGCGCTGGTAGCTTCATCATCACCGTCACCATGCAGTCGTGCTGACGAAACTCTCCCTCGACCTCAGCTGGATCTAGAGTTCGTGAGACTTCACGAGCTGAACTTGTGCAGATCGCGGAGGTGCCTTATCTTCAGTTCTAGGATCGGTCGGATCATGAAGACGTATGAATACATCAACCGTGTTGTCATAACGCTTCCGCTTACGGTCTACGAGGGTACGTGGACAACACTCTCCCCTCTGGTTGCTATGCATCACCTAGATGGATCTTGCATGTGCGTAGGAATTTTTTTGAAATTACTGCGTTCCCTAACACAAGATGCATCTTACATTTACAAGGATATGTGATTGTATTGTTCTTAACTTTCTGTAAAATGCTTATTCAACATTAGCGTGAACAATTCATAAATATTGCAGAAGTACATTCGGTACACAGACACAAGGGACAAGAACTTTGCTAGTTTAACCACATTGGGAAAAAATCACACAACACAACCATTTCACATTAAACACTGCTCTGTCCATTCAGAACATCCTTGCTATTGCACACAGGTTCCTCTCCGTAGACCAGTTCTGCAGGATGCCACAAAACTACACTACACTATATGCAACTGACCTATGTACAACCGTGGATCTCTAAGTGTCTATTCGAACCCATGCCTGTGGTGCCACACGCCCGTGACCCTAGAGACTTCACACCTGTGCATCCACAACAGAGCCTCTCTAACCAAGTATTTGGACCAATGCCTCTGCTGCCATACTTCCGTGCCTCTAGAAACTTGACAGCAGCAAGAGGATTCATACTCGTACCTCCACACAACTGTGCCTATACTGACTTCACTTCCGTGCCTCCATTTGCTCAATCCATGTGCCTCACATAAAACCCACATTAACTCTACATGCTCCGCACGCGTAATCGCTCGTGCAACTTTGGTGCTGCACACACGTTCCTCTCAGTACAACCCTATGCTGTCGGATGCACCAACCTATACATGTGCCTCCTCCCTATAGAGGCTTCACTCACATGTCTCTCATGCCCACACACCCGTGCCTCACGTAACACGCGTCGTGACTCTACAAGCTATTTCACGCGTGATCGTCCATGCCTTGTTGCTGCTGCACAGACGTTCCTGTCTCTACAACCCATGTCAGAGGAAACAACATACATGCCTCTAATGTATGTATAACTATGCCTCCAATTAACTAACATCGGTCTAAAAAACATCTTTAAAACAGATGCACAGCCATGCCTCTTCTACAAATGAAGAACATCAATGAACAGTTAGGTTTATATCGTTTCATATATCTAAATAACATTACACTATAGCATGGAATTTTAAACAAAATTCATTATGTTCAAAGGCTATAACTAACATCACTGCGGCAGAAGATTGAAGATAACAACAAGCCTCCCATCACGCACTTTGAAAGTTATGAGCACCAAGCTGTTTACTTCAATAGACGATGCCCGAAGAAAATCACTGAACCCTTCCTCTTTGAACACCAATCTATTACCCAAGCCAATTAAGTAGGAGCAAGAGTGCTCACATATATATCATCATCAGCACAAGTTTCCAAAGTAACTTCAAGAGTTAAAACTCCAATCCTAGGAATTGACACGGACTCCTTCAAACTCCTCGCAACAATACCAGTAATAACATGACAAAAACATCAAGCTATTAGAAATGGAACAAAAATTAAAAACTATAAAATAGAAGAAATACTAATAAATAAATAAACAGAAACAAAGAAAAATAGTGGAAAATAAATCTGACCATATGATGACCATTAACATTCATGGAATCAATCCTGTGAACAAAAGGACAACAGGGTATGTACTCATCATCAAAGAGTTGACACGTCGTGAAATACATCTGCTAATAATTAAGAAAAAGACCATGGATGTAATAACAACTCCCAACAAGTTCCTTCTTGGAGTCGCTCAAACCATCAAGAGCTACAAAATATAATTACACAAGTTCAAGGGAATAGAAAAATCATCATGTAAAATAAAACAAGCTAAAAACTTCCTTAAAAATAAACCTTACCAACAGAAGGTAAAGGAGACAACATAAATCCACCCCGATAAAAGTCAACACCAATCAACGTTCCATAGCGTTCAAGCCTAATGGTCATTCTATCACGATCACGAAGACCATAATCAATGACCAAATCTTCCCAGAAAGGACCATGGAATTTGCTCCTCACCCGACCATGACTAAAGGGAACCTTGCGCGGGCCTTTGAAATCCTTGGGTAGGCGCACATTGCGTAAAGCGGGGACAAGGCAAGGCACCCCCAAAGCACTAGAAGTAACACCAGGCTCGACCGAGGTAGTTGGACGAACCGGCGTAAGCTGCCGAGCCTGATATTGTGCGGCTAACTCGGCCTCCCTGCGCGCTCGGGCCCGGTCCACCACTTCCTGAGCATTGTCAGCACCACCCGTCGGGTTGTTGCCGCGGGGTGCTCCACGTCATTCATTACTTGATACGGCCGGTTCATCCATATGCCTGCTATAGCTCCGGCTTGGACGAGGGGTAGAGTGGATCCGGTCGCGGTTGTACGAGTATGCTTCCTGTTGGACCAAAGCTGTCCTAAGAAGCTCCTTGACCCGGCGCGTCTCTACCGCCTGCGGCGAATCACCTTCAATTGGAATGGCCTCCAGCCGTGCAGCAGCTGCAACAAGGTTGTCCATCGGGTTGGAGTAGTGACCCGGAGGTGTCGAAACAGCTTGAGGTACAACAGTGTTATGATGAGGCAGATCCATCAAACGGGGCTGAACCGGCGCGCCCGTCCCAGGAGCTTCCGCCCGGTTTACCACTGGCGGATTACTGGTTCCCGCTCCTGGGGTGTTGAAAAGGTCTCTGGCCTCGAAAACCGAAGGCAAGCGGGACCGGTACTTCCTCTTCATGACTTCATGCGATGTGTTCTCGTCTAACATGAGCATGTAGGCTTGTGCGTCTAAAGTGGCCCGCTCCGCAGTCATCCTGGTATTTTCAGCTGCCAGGTCCGCCTTGGCCTGAGTGATATGTTCCCTCACCTTTGCAATCTCCGCGTTGTGGACGTCCTGATCCGCCGGGTTAGCTTCTGCCATAAGCGCAGCCAGTGCATCAAACAGATCCGATAGAACTTGAGCCGGCGGGCGCACAGAGCCTCCTCCCCCGGCAGCCGTCGCCACTACTGAACCGGAGGTCATCGCCGCAGCGGTCGAAGAATGAAGCACTGCTTGTGTACTGGCCATGAATATTCCAACCCGGTTGGGCAGATCATAGGGGTCTGGAATACTGTCGCCATCGGAACAGCCCCCAATCCGGCCATCTTGTAGTTGATATAGAGATTCGGTTTCTCCGGTCGATGACTCGTCGCCGGAATAGACGACGGTCTCACCACTAGATTTCGATCCATCCTCATAACCTCCTCCATGGATGACTCCCACGAAGGCACGCTTCATGGCCGGTTTAACCTGGGCAGATCGCGCACGCTGAGCCGTCTCGACGAGGCCGGTGCAGATGTCCGGCTCAGGGCCCGGTTCACCGATCTTGCCGATGAAAACGTGTATGCCACCAAAGGGGACCCGGTCCCCGTACTCAATTGAGCCGGCCTCGGGGCCCCAGCCTGCATCGTCGATGTAGAGCTTGCCGCGACGACTCTTAGTCATCCGGCCCATAGCGTAGCCCTCGAGTCCTTCGAAGCGGCCCTCCAAGAACTTGAAACCATCTTGCGATAGCCCCACGGTGGGTGCCAACTGTCGTGGTTTTGTCACGGCAGATGCCCTCATGAAAGGACTTAGTCGTGGAGCCATCGCAACAGGTTAGCTTGAAGGGGTTAAAGCGGACACAGGGACGCAAGAGGGTTTATACTAGTTCGGCCCCTTCGATGAAGGTAAAAGCCTATGTCTAGTTGTGATGGAATTGATGGGGTTTCGATGACTAGGGAGCAAACAAGCTTCGCCTAAGTCTCGAGTTGTTGTCTGTCGTCCTGAACCGCCGTCGGGTCGTCCCCTTATATCCACGGGTGATGCCCGTCGATTCACAGAATCCCAACACCGGTTCATATTCGTATCCGGGTTGGCATCTCCTTATTCCTAACTTACAGCACAAGTTTACATACAAATGCCGGTTTACGGCTACAAATCTTAAACCGACTACGGGCCTTGGGCCCTCATCTATCTTCTTGGGCTTTAACACTCTTGGACTACTGATGAAGTTAACCCGGCCCAAATAGGCCGGTTTACGCCCAGTAGTAATATCCCCAACACCCCCGCTCACTGTTCATCCACCCCCCCCCCCCGCAACGCTCACTATTCATCCCATCGATTGGCTTCAGTTAGCAGCAGTAGCGAAGGAATCGCTCGATCAGGTTCAGTTAACAGCCATCAATCGATCGCTCGGGTTCAGTAATGCGTGGTCTGCAGTGCAATCGCTTGGGTTTAGTTAGAGCCCAACGCCTCGCTTGGGTTCAGTTAGAGCCAACGCCTCGCACACACGCGCGTACGTGTACGAGAGAAGCGTGCATCGCTGGGCCCCCGACCTCCCACCGTAACCGGGAACTCCCTGAAATTTTCCTCCCCCTCGCTTCTACCACAGTTTTTCCGTCGTGGACGGCCCAAAGAATGTCATGCAGCTGCGTCTCCGGCCCGCCCAAGACGAAAAGCCCATTTTCTGTCATGATTTTTTGTCATAGAAGTAGGATCCCACCACATCTATGATGATACCCGGTTTTGTCACAATTATCGTCATAGAAGGTGTCATATGTATGACAGAAAAAAATTTGTTCGGCCCAAAATGTCACGGATGTGTCTTTTTCTTGTAGTGCATGTTCGCACCGATAAGCAATTAGCGATATATTTACCAAACCGCTTGATGAGAAAGTCTTTTGCCGTTTGAGAGGTGAATTGAACATCATTGATGCTTCAAACTTGGAGTAGGAACTCCATTTGGATACATGCAAGCATGAGCCCTTGACTAATCCTTGATATTTCTTTCATTGATTGCTATCTATATGTCTTGGATATTTTGCACCCTTGCATGCTATCTAACCCTTGTAGGTACTTGGATGAATCCAAATCCATGAGATTGCAACTCACTCACATCTTGAGCAATCTCTACATCACCAAGTCTCTACACAATGGTGGTTGAAGTCAAGGAAGCACAAAACCTTCAAACATATCCTTTGACTCTTTATGTTAAATTTTATGATTGTCATTTTGGATACACAAGTGCTCTTCCTTGCAAAGCTAACCCATGTAGGAAGATGAACTCAAACTCCACCACACAAATTCGACTACATGATCAAGATCAACACCACCACCCAAGGTATGTTATTCCATCTTAGATAAGCTTTACTCCAAGTCATGGGATAAAGCAACTCAACAAGATGTGAATACATCAAGAAGCTTAAATGAAAAAATGGTAACCCCATTTGGAGCTTAAATGATGAGTATGACCAAAGATCAAGTGATCTCACTTGACTCCTAAGTCAATATACTCTAACATAGGTGACTTTGTCACCGCCCAATTCTAGATGAAGTTCTCTTGTGTTTCCTCTTGCATTTGTCTCATACATTACTTCATCTAGATCTTTTCTTCTCTTTTCTGTTTTGCATTTTCTACATTCAAATTCATTGCAAATCTTTCAGCTAATTCCTTGCAAATCCTTGTGAGATCTTAAAGTGCCTAGTGAGCTGAGGTGACAAGTGTTTTACTGTGATGACTCGGTCACACCGGTCTGTTTTCTTCGGCCCAACCGAATTCTCCGGTGCCACCGAAGCACACAACTCGGTGCTACCGATTTCACTACAGAAAAGACAACTTGCCACTTATTTCTGCAGTCTTTTTGCTCCAGCTCCACTCAATGACTCTTGTTCTCTACCAGCATCACAGTCGCTTTGCTTTGTGACTCAAGGACCAAACCCTTTTGCAATAAAACAAAAATCCATAAGAGCCCTTCTTAGAAATTGATGTCAAAGGGGGAGAGAGGGATCACATCAAAGCCCTATGCTTAATCATTTCTATAGGGGGTGAGGATATTCAGGGGGAGTGTTGTGTAGAAATCTTCAGACCTCAGATGCTTGGTTTTCAAGAGGAGAGAAATTACATGTCTTTAAGAGGGGAAAGACATGTTCATATTTGATTACTTGCATTATTTATGTTGTTTTTCTTTTGCTCTAATTTTCTGTTCCCTTTCTTCTCCCAATATCCCATGCAAGATTCAGGGGGAGCAAGACATCTAAGGGAAGGAAATCTCTGATTTTATTGCATATCTGTACCTTTGGGGACATGTCTATACCCAATGGGGTACTCAGTACTCACTCTATACATGTCATCCCAGTCTTGGTTCTCTTGTGGTTTCTTTTGTTTGCTCTGGCTAGTAGGTGTATCTGTGTTGTCTAACCTTGTTTACTCAGGTTCATTCCTTCCTAAGCCAACTCAAGACCACAAGGTAAGTATATGCATCACAGTCATGTGTATGAGGATTTCTTGCTGATGTACATACTTTTTGCAAGAAGGACTCATGGGCATGAAGGTACATTTCCTATACTCACATCATTTGCTCTAATGCATATAGCCAAGATACATGTACCACATGGCTTACTCTATCATGCTTATGCATTCACATGTTCCTATGTTTCATATTTACATGATTTCATACATAAAGGGGGAGCCTACGCATGTTACATGTCTTTCCAAAGCGTTGCTTATTGCTCTCTATATCTTTACCTAAAGCTTTGATGTATGTTGTCATCAATTGCCAAAAGGGGGGGAGATTGAAAGCACAAGTCCTCCTTGGGTGATTTTGGTAATTAATGTCAACATATCTCTTGTTGGACTAATGCTTCTACCTAGTATGTTTCAGATAAGTTCAACAATGGAGTGGCATGGACAAGAGGATGTGGAACCCCTTCAAGATGCTAAGGACAAAGGATTGGCTCAAGCTCAAATCACAAGACTCTACATTTTCTATTTTAGTGATCTAAGATCACATTTGAGTCTATAGGAAAAGCCAATACTATTAAGAAGGGATGAGGTGTTGCTTAATGGCTTGCTTGTTCAAAATGCTTAGTGATATGCTCCAAAGCCCTCAACCACTTTCTCACTTCCACATATGTCCTAATCCAAAAAGTCAAACACGGCCCCACCAAAATTTCATATCCGAAGCCACCGAGTTCAGTTGACATAGCCATTGCCAGAAACCCTAATCAGTTCGATCTCACCGATGGGATCTCGGTCTCATCGAGATGGGCTTCCAAACTCTCTGTTGTCTGTTGCAATAATTTCGGTCCCACCGAGATTTGCAACCGACCCCACCGAGTTTGCTTGGCCAACATTCTGTTTCACTTATTACCCAAATTGGTCCCACCGAGTTTGAGTAATCGGTCAAACCGAGTTTTGGATTTACCCTAACCCTAGCACATCGGTCCCACCGAGTCGATCCAGTCGGTCCCACCGAAATGCCTAACGGTCACATTATGAACCAAATCGGTCCGACCGAGTTCTCTGAATCGGTCCCACCGAGTTTGGTGATTTGTTTGTAACGGTTAGATTTTGTGTGGAGGCTATATATACCCCTCCACCCACTCTTCATTCGTAAAGAGAGCCATCAGAACATGCCTACACTTCCAATACATATTTTTCTGAGAGAGAACCACCTACACTTGTGTTGAGTCAAGATATTCCATTCCTACCATATGAATCTTGATCTCTAGCCTTCCCAAGTTGCTTTCCACTCAAATCTTCTTTCCACCAAATCCAAATCCTATGAGAGAGAGTTGAGTGTTGGGGAGACTATCATTTGAAGCACAAGATCAAGGAGTTCATCATCAACACACCATTTGTTACTTCTTGGAGAGTGGTGTCTCCTAGATTGGCTAGGTGTCACTTGGGAGCCTCCGACAAGATTGTGGAGTTGAACCAAGGAGTTTGTAAGGGCAAGGAGATCGCCTACTTCGTGAAGATCTACCCGAGTGAGGCAAGTCCTTCGTGGGTGACGGCCATGGTGGGATAGACAAGGTTGCTTCTTCGTGGACCCTTCGTGGGTGGAGCCCTCTGTGGACTCACGCAACCGCTACCCTTCGTGGGTTGAAGTCTCCATCAACGTGGATGTACGATAGCACCACCTATCGGAACCACGGATAAAAAATCTTCGTGTCTTCAAATTGTGTTTGCACACTCCAATCCCATCCTTTTACATTCTTGCAACTTGCATGCCTTACTTTCCGCTGCTCATATACTCTTTGTATGCTCGCATGCTTGCTTGATATGTATTGTGAATGTTTAAACTAGTGCTAATACTCCACTTCAACTCAAGAGATTAAAAAACTGCAACTTTTCTTGATTAGAGTCTATTCACCCCCCCTCTAGACACCTCTTCTCGATCCTTTCAGAATAACATAACAACAGTGCCTCCTTGACCAAGGAAGGTTGTTAACCGAAAAAAACGTTTTGACAACAAAGGCACGACCATGCATTTGCTGAGTGTTCTACCATTACACGACTACCTTCACAGCCAAAGATGGAACACGCACATATGGATCACGCACGCAGCACACAACGAATAAAAACATTTCAATGAACAAGATAAGTGAAAATCTTAAAAAACAGATCCAACAAATGCCTGTTTCTGTAAATCTACCCCTGGAACCGCCGGATGACTACCAACTGCTCTTTGGCGGTTTCCTTTTTTGCACGACAAAGTAAAGATCCCTTTCATTTTACCGAGTCCATTTGCATCGTCTTCCTCGGAAGTTTCTCATCGGCCGCAGTTCACCACCGCACACCTGCATCCATGGACGACGGGAAACTAACAACACTCACCAAACACGTCACTACCCACGGTACAACCGTGCTGGAGGTGGTGTACAACAATGACCCAAAGACCATGGGCGAATCATCAAAAAGTACGAGGAATGGCTAAAGGAGGAGAAGAACAAGTTCGTTGGCCTCGACCTCAAGTACACACGTAAGAGCAGTTACATACGACAAGGGATTGCCGTCGTCCAACTTGCCATGCGTGAGCATGTCCTCGTATACCACTACTGCAGGTCCGAGCACTGATACGTCTCCAACGTATCTATAATTTTTTATTGTTCCATGCTATTATATTATCTGTTTTGGATGTTCAATGGGCTTTATTATACCCTTTTATATTATTTTTCGGACTAACCTATTAACCAGAGGCCCAGCCCAAATTGTTGTTTTTTGCCTATTTCAGTGTTTCGCAGAAAAAGAATATCAAACGAAGTCCAAACGGAATGAAACCTTCGGGAGCGTGATTTTTGGAACAAACGTGATCCAGAGGACTTGGAGTGGACGTCAAGCAACCAACGAGGAGGCCATGAGGCAGGGGGCGCCTACCCCCCTGGGCGCGCCCTCCACCCTCTTGGGCCCCTCGTGGCTTCACCGACCTACTTCTTCCTCCTATATATACCTACGTACCCCGAAACCATCAAAGAAAACCACAAAAACCTAATTCCACCGCCGCAACCTTCTGTATCCGTGAGATCCCATCTTGGGGCCTTTTTCGGCGCTCCCCTGGAGGGGGCATTGATCACGGAGGGCTTCTATTACAAAAATATGAGAGAGGGAATAAAATGACTTTCCCAAAATATAGAAATATTGAGGATTTAATAATAAAATCAAATAAGATTTATTTCGGAGTTTTCCGATATTTTTATTTGAATTTAGGAAAAATACGCGTTTTTCAAAATTGCATTTAGGGCCCAAATAAATGTTCACTTTGTCGGGCTTGATTTTAGAAGCTCGGCAAAATTTATTTCAGGATTTTTGGAGTCCGTTTAGTATTTCTTTTTATTTTTCTTCCGAGCGTACTTATAAAAAAACGAAACTGACCTTGGGCCGTGCCCGAGCGGGACTCCGCCCGGGGGACGCCTTTAAATAGCGCTGCACCCGAGCCCCCAGCCCATAACCGCCGCCGCCAGCCCACCCGCCCGCCGGAGCCGCCGCCGCCGCGACGCGCGTCGCCCGAGGTTCGCCGCTGCCTCGAAATCCGTGCCGGTTTAAAAAACGATTATTTTTCGTCGGTTTTTTTTAGTTTTTTTAATTATTTTAGTATTTTCGGATTAGGTTAATTAACGAATTAATCCGTTCATCGTTTTTCTTTTTCGTTGGATTTTCCGCGGTTATTTTCTAATCGCGATTTCTGATCCGATTTTCGTTTTAGTATAACTTTTCGCTCGTTTATCGGAATCAGGCGATTCAAGCGCCTGGAGTTTCGTATCAAAACCCTCTATCCAAATAATCAACTTAAAGAAGTTTTTGCTACTGTAAAATTTGACTTAGATCCAGATTACTAGAACGAAGTTGTTTTCTTTCGCCGTTTGACTTTCTTTGCTTCGTTTGATTTGATTCTTTTTGCCAACCGGAGTTCTTAAGTTGAACCTTCTGGTTATATATCTTATTTGAGTTTTATCTGTGCATTAGATGAGTACTTATTGTATGCTTGTTTGTTTGTCTGCGATAGAGTACCCGGAGTGCGTCGCCTGTTACTTCGAATCGTTAGGTTTCTCGGATCATCAGCAAGGCAAGTAACACTTTGATCATACCTTTTCTACTACCCAGTTTTATTGCATTAGATCAATCCTCACACATTGCATGATTAGGATCTAATTAAACTGTGGGATGGGAAGTAGATGAGGTAGTACCTATTACCTGTTTATTATCAAACATTTGGGAGTTACTTCTACGTTTGCTTATTATGCCATGCTATGCTAGTAGACGTGGATTGGGTGAGTGAAATCCACGACAGATGTGAGTTTGTTAATTAATGGATTATCTAAGGTGGCAACTTAAACACACATCTGGGTGGATTGAGGCACCTGGGTATTCCAGGACTTGCCTGTTTTCTTTTGGACCGCCACCCAGGCTCAAAGGGATCATGAGACTATTCATACTAGAAACTTCCGTGTGCAGCCACAAGCTATTATGGGCTCTAGCATAGTTGACTAAGTTGTGCGAACTCTTACAGTGGTAGACTAGCAGATGTAGGGGATGTAGGTGGTACGGTCTACCCGATCGTAAGGTGCTAGCGCTTCTGAAAGACTATGTCTCGGTCATCCGTCTTCTCAAACACCATGTAGTGCGAGAAAACAAACGGAGGCGATCGAGTCTTGTGGGGAAAAGTGCGCAAACCTCTGCAGAGTGTAATAAACTAATCATGGTTAGTCGTGTCCCCGGTTATGGACATCTTGAGTATCTAGTACGTGGATTATCATGTGAATCTCAACATGTTACTCTAGATTAATTTTGTTGGGTTTTGTTTAATGATGATGTTTAATTTTGTTGGGTTTTGTTTAATTTGTTAGAATACTCTATGTGCTTCACTTATATCTTTTGAGCTATATAGTTTTTGCTCTAGTGCTTCACTTATATCTTTTCGAGCACGGTGGTGGTTTTATTTTATAGAAATTATTGATCTCTCATGCTTCACTTATATTATTTTGAGAGTCTTAAACAGCATGGTAATTTGCTTTAATTGTGAAATTAATCTGAATGTGATAGGCATCCAAGATGAGCATAATAAAAACTTCCGTATTGAGTTCACTGAATATCATGAGAAGTTTGATACTTGATAAGTGTTTTGAGATATAAAGGTGGTAATGTTAGAATGTGCTAGTTGAGTAATTGTGAAATTGAGAAATACTTGTGTTAAGGTTAGCAAGTCCCGTAGCATACATGTATGGTAAAAGTTATGTGACAATTTTGACACATAAGGTGTTCTTTTATTGCTTTCCTTATGAGTGGCGGTCGGGGACGAGCGATGGTCTTTTCCTACCAATATATCCCTCTAGGGGCATGCGTAGTAGTACTTTGCTTCGAGGGCTAATAAACTTTTGCAATAAGTATATGAGTTCTTTATGACTAATGTGAGTCCATGGATTATACACACTCTCAACCTTCCACAATTTTCTAGCCTCTACGGTACCGTGCATTGCCCTTTCTCGCCTTGAGAGTTGGTGCAAACTTCGCCGGTGCATCCAAACCCCGTGATATGATATGCTCTATCACACATAAACCTCCTTATATCTTCCTCAAAACAGCCACCATACCTACCTATCATGGCATTTCCATAGCCATTCTGAGATATATTGCCATGCAACTTTCCACCATTCCATTTATTATGACACGCTCCATCATTGTCATATTGCTTTGCATGATCATGTAGTTGACATCGTATTTGTGGCAAAGCCACCATTCATAATTTTTCATACATGTCACTCTTGATTCATTGCTTATCCCGGTACACCGCCGGAGGCATTCACATAGAGTCATATTTTGTTCTAAGTATTTAGTTGTAATTCTTGAGTTGTAAGTAATAAAAGTGTGATGATCATCATTATTTGAGCATTGTCCCATGCGAGGAAAGGATGATGGAGACTATGATTCCCCCACAAGTCGGGATGAGATTCCGGACTAAAAAAAAGAGGCCAAAGAAAAAAAGAGAAGGCCCAAGAAAAAAAGAAAAAAAGAGAGAAAAAGGAAAAAATGAGAGAAAAAGAGAGAAGGGACAATGTTCTATCCTTTTTCCACACTTGTGCTTCAAAGTAGCACCGTGATCTTCATGATAGAGAGTCTCCTATGTTGTCACTTTCATATACTAGTGGGAATTTTTCATTATAGAACTTGGCTTGTATATTCCAATGATGGGCTTCCTCAAAATGCCCTAGGTCTTCGTGAGCAAGCAAGTTGTATGCACACCCACTTAGTTTCTTTTGTTAAGATTTCATATATTTATAGCTCTAGTGCATCCGTTGCATGGTAATCCCTACTCCTCTCATTGACATCAATTGATGGGCATCTCCATAGCCTATTGATTAGCCGCGTCAATGTGAGACTTTCTACCTTTTTCTCTTCTCACATAACCCCCATCATTATACTTTATTCCACCCATAGTGTTATATCCATGGCTTGCGCTGATGTATTGTGTAAGGGTTGAAAAGGTTGAAGCGTGTTAAAAAGTATGAACCAATTGCTCGGCTTGTCATCGGGGTTATGCATGATGAGAACGTTTTGTGTGACGAAATTGACACATGGCCTAACTATATGATTTTGTAGGGATAAGCTTTCTTTGGCTATGTTATTTTGATAAAGACATAATTGCTTGGTTAGCATGTTTGAAGTATTATTGTTTTATGTCAACATTAAACTTTTATCTTGAATCTTTCGGATCTGAATATCCGTGCCACAATAAAAAGAATTACATTAAAAATTATGCTAAGAAGCATTCCACATCAAAAATTCTATTTTTATCATTTCCCTACTCGAGGACAAGAAGGAATTAAGCTTGGGGATGCTTGATCGTCTCCAACGTATCTATAATTTTTTTTATTGTTCCATGCTATTATATTATCTGTTTTGGATGTTCAATGGGCTTTATTATACCCTTTTATATTATTTTTGGGACTAACCTATTAACCGGAGGCCCAACCCAAATTGTTGTTTTTTTGCCTATTTCAGTGTTTCGCAGAAAAAGAATATCAAACGGAGTCCAAACGGAATGAAACCTTCGGGAGCGTGATTTTTGGAACAAACGTGATCCAGAGGACTTGGAGTGGATGTCAAGCAACCAACGAGGAGGCCACGAGGCAGGGGGCGCGCCTACCCCCCCCCCCCCAGGGCGCGCCCTCCACCCTCGTGGGCCCCTCGTGGCTCCACCGACCTACTTCTTCCTCCTATATATACCTACGTACCCTGAAACCATCAAAGAAAACCATGAAAACCTAATTCCACCGCCGAAACCTTCTGTACCTGTGAGATCCCATCTTGGGGCCTTTTTCGGCGCTCCGCCGGAGGGTGCATTGATCATGGAGGGCTTCTACATCAACACCATAGCCTCTCCGATGATGTGTGAGTAGTTTACCTCAGACCTTCGGGTCCATAGTTATTAGCTAGATGGCTTCTTCTCTCTCTTTGGATCTTAATACAAAGTTCTCCTCGATTCTCTTGGAGATCTATTCGATGTAATCTTGTTTTGCGGTGTGTTTGTCGAGATCCGATGAATTGTGGGTTTATGATCAAGATTATCTATGAACAATATTTGGATCTTCTCTGAATTCTTTTATGTATGATTGGTTATCTTTGCAAGTCTCTTCGAATTATCAGTTTGGTTTGGCCTACTAGATTGATCTTTCTTGCAATGGGAGAAGTGCTTAGCTTTGGGTTCAATCTTGCGGTGCTCGATCCCAGTGATAGTAGGGGAAACGACACGTATTATATTGTTGCCATCGAGGATAAAAAGATGGGGTTTATATCATATTGCATGAGTTTATCCCTCTACATCATGTCATCTTTCTTAAAGCTACCCCGTTCTTATGAACTTGATACTCTAGATGCATGCTGGATAGCGGTCGATGTGTGGAGTAATAGTAGTAGATGCAGGCAGGAGTCGGCCTACTTGTCACGGATGTGATGCCTATATACATGATCATACCTAGATATTCTCATAACTATGCTCAATTCTATCAATTGCTCGATAGTAATTTGTTTACCCACCGTAATACTTATGCTATCTTGAGAGAAGCCACTAGTGAAACCTATGGCCCCCGGGTCTATTTTCCATCATATTAATTTCCCGTCAACAAGCTATTTCTTGCGCCATTTATTTTGCAATCTTTACTTTTAATCTTTATCATAAAAATACCAAAAATATTATCTTATCATCTCTATCAGATCTCACTTTTGCAAGTGGCCGTGAAGGGATTGACAACCCCTTTATCGCGTTGGTTGCAAGGTTTTTATTTGTTTGTGTAGGTGCAAGGGACTTGAGCATGGCCTCCTACTGGATTGATACCTTGGTTCTCAAAAACTGAGGGAAATACTTACGCTACTTTGCTGCGTCACCCTTTCCTCTTCAAGGGAAAACCAACGCAGTGCTCAAGAGGTAGCAAGCACTCATAGGCGTTACTTGACTTCCTGCAACGCAAAGCGGTAACTTTCACTAGTGTCGACACCAGAGGCGACAAGACCATGCTTGCCCGTGCATGGATTAAAATTCCAGACGAGCACCACATCGACATCCAGAGGCAATTCTGTATCAAGGGTGGTGGAGAAAGGGACTCCATGGGTGACCTTGCAGCGGCCATCACCGACCCCTCCTACAAGAACATGAAGATATCATTGCCAAAGGAGAAGCACCAGTTCTGGGAGTGGAAGCCGCTTTCCCCGCTACACCTTGAGTACGGAGCAAAAGACGGGTATGTTAGCTACAAGTTGTACCGTAGAATCCTTACCATCAAGAACGGGCTACGTCACCTCCACCAACAACCAATGAAGGAAAGACTCTGCCCACGTAAGAACAAAGACGAGGGATCTTCCAGCGACTGGAAGCGCCGGAAGGGAAACAGTCGTTGGTAAATTGCGAGAAAATGGATGTCTACATTAAAGTAGTAGTAACTACTATTATGATAAT
>NC_053023.1:291616384-291780504 GCF_003073215.2 Triticum urartu | reverse complement strand
CAAGGAGAGTCCTATCCGAACACGGGTAGAGTCTTCGGTCTTTGTATCCTTACGGCCCATTAGTCCGGCCCATATCCAATTGATCGGACACCCAAGGACCCGTTAGTCCAGGACTCCCTCAGTAGCCCCTGAACCAGGCTTCAATGATGATGTGTCCGGTGCGCAGATTGTCTTCGGCATTGCAAGGCGGGTTCTACTTTCCGAATACTCCAGGATAGTCTTCGGATAAAACAAAGGTGTCTAGATCTGCAACACAAGTACCACACACAATCACAAGGAATATAATATTTCACGAGTCCCATCTGCTGACAACTTTTTGCAAGATGACATCACGTCTGTTCGGTCACTATATCAAACCGTTTTTGTCCACCATTCCACGCTTCAAGATGCGGTTTCCATTGGCACGTCTTGGCAATGCAGAGATCATGTCCCCTTATTGTGGGATTTTCATCAATGCGGGCGTGGGTAACCCAACCGTGCCGTTTACACATCCCTTGGGAATATGTGAGTTTTACGGCTAGTGGGGATGCGTTCGATATGCACTGCCTTTATAAGGGGATAAGAATTCCCCCTTCCTCTCCCACGCCTTCTTTCTTCCTCCGCCCTTCCACTCTTGAGCTCCAGCGCCCAAGTTCTCATATCCTTCCCACTCAAGGTAGCACTCAACCATATCCGGATCCGAAGGTCAAGGCAAGTGGATGGTCCCCTCCGTCAAGGAGAAAGACATTACTGAGCTTCGGGCGGCCGGGTACTTGGCAAAGGAAATTGCCCACCATCTTCCAACCCAGGGGCAAGTCATCCCCACATTGAAGCCCAACGAGAGGGTGGTATTCATCCCTCATTTCTTCTGCGGTCTAGGGTTTCCACTCGGCCCCTTCATCCGCGGGCTGATGTACTATTATGGGATAGACTTCCATGATATATCCCTGAACTCTTTCCTCAACATCTCGGCATTTATCGTCGTGTGTGAGGCCTTCCTCCGCATCCAACCCCACTTCGGGCTGTGGCTCAAGGTCTTCAACGTGAAGCCGAAGGTGGTGGATGGCCAACACGCGGAGTGCGGAGGCGCCATGCTGAGTAAGTTGACCAATGTCTCCTGGCCGAACGACACTTTTGTGCAGACTATCAAGGAATGGCAAAAACAGTGGTTCTACATCACAGGAACCTGCGGCACCAACTGGGCCGCAGCTGCCGAATTCCACTCCGGTGCTCCAATGCGGCTCACCTCCTTGGTTGAGAAGAGCCCGAATTGGTCTTCGTCAGACGAGTGGATAGCGCTGCAGACGCGCGTTGAGAGCATGGCTCGTCGACGTAATCCAGGTGATGCTAGTACGCCGGATTCTTCCGTGCCAAAGCCAAAGTCGCCCTTTATGGGAGTTCAATCCGAAGAAGCACCATACCCTGAAGAGGCTCTTCGAAACCACTCATGAAGATGCCTGGAAGTTGCTCTTCAAGGGCAATGAGACATCGCCGGCCATAGACTCAGAGCGCGGGCATGACATTAACCACCTCGCCAACGAGGTATGTTATTTTTAACGCATCCCCTACTTGCTAGTTTCATGGATGATATCTGAGTTTTTATTATCATTGCTTCTTCAGGAATGGATGGATAGGGCGAAGCAGATCCAGTGTCCGGCTCCACTGCCTGAAGAACCAGTCATCCCGCGTTTAGCGAAGATGCTGGTGTCGGTGCCCTATAAGGCGCAGGAAAAGAAGGCCACAGGGAAGGCCAAGGGGGTCCGGAGTTGTCCCCACCGCAAGGGCCCTTTGGACGTGACGTCCGAAGACGACGACGATGAGGAGAAGGAGGAGAGCAATTTTCCCCCTGATGGGGGGAGGAAGAAGAGGGCGGCCTACACAATTCTGGAGGCGGAGGTGCCCAAGAAGGGTAAAGGCCCACTCGTGGGCAGCTCCACATGGGACGTTGACAACAATCCGGAGGGACACCGTGCACTAAGCCTCGGGCTGCATCGTAAGAGCTAAGACTCATACATGCCCATAAATCTAACCTCTCCTCTTTGTTGTATTGACATGATTAATTATACTATTGCAGTCCGGCCCACGAGAGCTCCCAATGGTCCTCATCAAGAGGCTCATTGGACTCAAAGGAGATGGCCAGCGAGACACCGCCGGCCGCTTACTCTCCCAAGGCCAAGGGAGACGTCGAGGTGTTGTCCCGAAGGACCTTCCCAGGCCAGGGAGAGGTTTGGGAGGCCGTCCAGGCGGCGCCGGAGGGTGATACCTCGACCGCCAGACACATGGGGGATCAGGCCCCCATGGAGACTGACGATGGGGGCCGTGCTCAATTCGGCCCCTCTCTGAGCACGGATCCGGAGACCCATACGGCCATGGAGTCTGATAAGAAGGCTCCATCAAGAGAAGGAGGCACGCCCGTCCCACCGGCGACCTCTGTCCAACCAGAGGCACTAGACAATCTATTGGAAGCGCTACGGGGCGCTTCCACTGTGGAAGAACACCGTATCCTCATGGGTACGGTGATTGAGAAGGGTCAGTATGTTAAAAGCGGACTGACCGAAGCCTGCAGTGGCCTGCTGACAGGTTTTGAGGTAAGCGGCGTGTAACCAAGAAAACCTCCATATAGACAGCAGCCCCTGAGACACTGTCCGGTGTTCGGAAAGAAAAGCCGGACAAAGGATCAACTAAATTTCGCAGGAAACTAACCAAACTGTGTCTGATGTGAATAAGCAGGCGTCGCTGCTGGCCGCGACTTCTCACACTGCCAAAGTCTCTGGACTAAAGCAGAAACTGGAGCGGGCCGAAGAGGAACTTGGCCAAGCGAGGAAGCAGTTGGAAGACCAGCAAGGTATGCAATGGCTCGCTATATATTCGGAAAGAGTAAATAATGTATACTGACCGTAGTGTCATTATATGTGTAAGGGCGACAACCGAGGTCGAGGCCCTGAAAAAGGCCCTGGCCGAAGCCGAGGGGAAGGCTGTCAAGCAGCAGGCCGCTCAAAAGAAGCTGAAGGCCTGGCTGAACGAGGTCCAGCAAGAGCTCCAAGATGCGGTGAAGAAGTACGAGACCCTGGAGGGAGATGTTCGGCTCGAGAGACCAAACTCTCCAAGGCTCCTCAAAGCGCGGAAGCAGCTCAGGTTGAAGCCCAAGGTGCCCTCTAGGAGATCCAAGAGGCCAGGAAGATCGCGGCAGGTAAGGCGTTTAGTATGCAAAGCAAGTATATGAAGAAGAAGAAGTATTTCTAACTAACCTGGATTCGGAGTTCTCCAGGAGCCTTCGCAGATCTGCCGCGCAGTGTGTCCGATGCCGCGGAGTTCTTCCGAGCCGAAGAAGGGAGCTCCACGGAGAAATTGTTTTGGTCGCAGTACCTTGCACCAGAGAATCCCGCGCCCTTCACCGATCAGCTGAAACTGTTGGTGGAGCTGCATAGGGTGGCCGAACTAGCCATGAAGGAGTTGATAATCCGGCCGTGGCCAGCTGAAGCTATGCTCAGCAGCTACTTCGGGCTTGTGGAGTGGCCGGTGAACGCCTGTCCTCGGCTGGACGCCGTCAAGCGATCAGCCTGTATTGAAGGTGTGTGCATGGCCTTCGCCCGCTCGAAGATGTGGTGGGAAAATATGGATGTCGTCGAGCTGACCAAGGGGCCGCCAGAGGGCAAGGAGCACCGCACACCCGAGCGCTATTTTGCAGATGTCCTAGAGGGGTCTCGCATTGTAGCAATGCAGTGTGGGCAAGACATTTTTTTTGAATGAATACATTCATGTTGTCTTTGCCTTGTATTATGAAGCAAAACTTTTATATAATATAATGCTTTAAAAAATTTCTCCTCCTATGCGCCCGTTTTATTCGAAATCTGAGAGTTGGCCAGTCATCGTCTTCTGCCCCCACGTAGCAAATATGGGGGTGTTCGGGATGTAATCTAAACACTCTTGATCCAATTCTTTGGTCCTTGAAGGAGGTGTTTAGCGCGACGAACCAGGCAATCGGACTATGCGGCTTTAGCACTCTCACTTAGCCATAGGAGTTCGATAATAGAAATATATGTGCATCCCCTAGTATCCGGACTATGATGTTGTAGACACTTGATCGGGTAAGTACAGATCCCTCACGTAATGTGGAAAAAAATCTCTAAGGATTTGAGACCTCCAAGAGCTGACCGGCTCTCGCCGCGTCATGACATACAGTTTTCGGCTTTCTCTACTGAGGTGCTCACCTGGGTAAACCAAGACACAATCGCAGTAGTTCTCGCTTTACTACCCTAGCCAATATAGTGGAATATAAGTTAGCAAGCACAGGAGCCGGGCAACCTAACTATTGACCAAAGACATGATTCAGAGCCAATGCATATAGTGCTAAATTCGGGGTGCCAAACTGTACTGTAAAAATGTTCGGACTTTTGTTGCATGTTGTGGTGCTATGAAGCCCCTGGAAAATTGAAACACACCCGAGTGTACAGGTGTTATCTGATAGAATTACTAGAAAGGAAAAGGCAAAAAGAAAGAAAAAGGAAGAACCAGTGGTAAGTTAGAGCCGTGAAAATTTGGGCCACAAACTGTTTCTATTATAATTTCATTGGTGCATTAAAGCGCATTTATACAAGTAGTGCAATAAGCAGTAAGGCTATTTACTATGCCTGTACCAAGAGAGAGCTATGTGTGGGTCCTGAAGATAAGCAGAAAGGGATCATTAACGAGACCACCTAAGAGTTTCCCAGTACGTACATGCTTCTTGTTGTCTTGGTGTTTATATCGTTTGAAAAGAATCGATGGTCAACCCGCCAGCAAAGGCCTGTGAAAAAAGGAAAAACAAAAGTAAAAATGCAAATAGTGAAAGTATGAGTGTCCGAGGCGGTCGAGCCGTATTGTGTAAAACATGCTGATTATGCCTCCATCCAGGTCCATGGTATTTTTAGTGCGTAATTATGTACGCACGGTACGATGGCTGCCACTTGGTCAGGACGGGGACGGAGCCAAATTGCTAGTAGAGCTCCTAATGAGCCAAGCTGTCCTTTTGCGGAATGGTTCGGACTCTCTTGACATTGTCCGAGGGATCGACCACCAAATTGAGCTTCTTATTGACAAGGCCGCCCTGTACCTCTGCCGCTAAGGCAACGGTGTGCTCCTCGTTGCGGAGGGAGCGTTTCGTATTTCCATTGACTGTTATGACACCGCGCGGTCCGGGCATCTCAAGCTTGAGATAAGCATAGTGTGGCACTGCATTGAATCGGGCAAATGCGGTTTGTCTGAGCAGTGTGTGGTAGCCGAGTCGAAAGGGGATGATATCGAAGATTAACTCCTCACTTTGGAAGTTGTCCGAAGACCCGAAGACAACCTCTAGTGTGATTGAGCCCGTGCAGCGGGCATGTATGCCCGGTATGACTCCTTTAAAGGTAGTCTTTATGGTCTTGATCCGCGATGGGTTAATGCCCATTTTGCGCATTGTATCCTGATAGAGCAAGTTGAGGCTACTACCACCGTCCATCTGGACTTGCGTGAGGGGGAACCCGTCAATTATTGGGTCCAGGACCAGTGCGGCTGAACCGCCATGACGGATACTAGTCAGATGATCCCGGTGATCAAAAGTAATCGGGCATGACGACCATGGATTAAATTTTTGGTCGACTGGCTCTATCGCGTAGACGGCCCTGAGCGCACGCTTGCGCTCCCTCTTGGGGATGTGGGTAGCGTATATCATGTTTACCGTTTTGACCTGAGGAAGGAACTTCTTCTGTCCCCCTGTGTTTGGTGGCCGGGGCTCCTCGTCGTCGTCTTCGCTTTGTGATCCCTTATCCTTGTTTTTGGCATTTAACTTGCCGGCCTGTTTAGAAACCCAACAATCTCTATTTGTATGATTGGGTGGTTTGTCTGGGGTGCCATAAATCTGGCACGGACGATCGAGTATGCAGTCCAGGCTGGATGGGCCCAAATTTTTCTTTTTGAACGACTTCTTCCGCTGACCAGGCTTAGAGCCACTAAATCCAGCATTGACCGCCGTATCCTCAGTGTTGTTATTGTTATTTCAACGTTTGTACCTGTTACGTCGAGACTTGTTGTTGCTATTTCTAGCTTCATGGGTGCCGGCGTCGCTTGCATTGTTTTTGCTACGGGCCAGCCAGCTATCCTCGCCAGTGCAAAAGCGGGTCATGAGTCCTGTGAGGGCCGCCGTGGACTTTGGCTTCTCTTGGCTAAGGTGGCGGGAAAGCCATTCGTCGCGGATGATATGTTTAAAGGCCGCTAGGGCTTCGGCATCCGGACAGTTGACTATCTGGTTCTTTCTAGTTAGGAACTTGGTCCAGAATTTCCTAGCGGACTCTCCGGGCTGTTGAACTATATGGCTTAAGTCATCGGCGTACGAAGGTTGAACGTATGTACCTTGGAAGTTATCAAGGAAGGCTTCTTCCAAGTCCTCCCAGCTACCGATGGAGTTTTCGGGCAGGCTATTCAACCAGTGTTGTGTTGGTCCTTTGAGTTTCAGGGGGAGGTGTTTAATGGCATGAAGGTCATCGCCGTGGGCAATATGAATGTGGAGAATGAAGTCTTCGGTCCATACTGCGGGGTCTTTGTGCCATCATATGATTCTATATTCATGGGTTTGAACCCTTCTGGGAATTCATGTTCCATGACTTCGTCGGTGAAGCAATGAGGGTGTGCGGCGCCTCTATATTGGGTCGTATCATGACGTAGCTCTGATGGGGTCCGTCTGCAGCTTCCAGCCTGCGCATGACTAGGTTTGTCACGTCCGAATAGATGGCCATCGTCGCGTGTCAGGGCACGTCCTCGCGATCCATAGATCGATCTGGTATGTCTTGCTTTATTGTTCAGGACATGTCGAAGGTCATATGTATGACCGTGAGCTGATTTACCTCCACCGTTGCGATGAGGCAGGGCAGGCTTGAAAGTGCTAGTGATCGACTAGAGGGGGGTGAATAGGCGATTTTTATGAAAGTCTTCAAAACATGGAAGTTTCGAAGACAAACGATAGAAATAAACCTATTACCATGCAGCGGAAGGTAGACTACCCTAGACAAGCCATAGTCAAGTATTCAATGAAGTGAAAGCACAAAGACTAACAACATCTAGGCAGTACGGATCAGGATGGAAGATAATATGAAACCAATCTGAACAAACAGTCACACAGTGAAGACAAATGGACAATGCAAATAGGCAATGACTTCACAAGGACCAACTGTAAATAAAGAGATGGGAAGGATAGAACCAGTGAGCTTGGTGAAGACAAAGATTTGGTAGACCAGTTCCAACTGCTGTGATAGTTGTACGTATGGTTAAGGCGGCTAGGTATTTAAACCTGAGGACACACAGTTCCGGACACCCAGTCCTGAACACGCAGCTCAGGACACTGAGTCCTCACCGTATTCCCCTTGAGCTAAGGTCACACAGACCTCGCCCAATCACTCTGGTAAGTCTTCAAGGTAGACTTCCAAACCTTCACAGACTTCATTCACCGGCGATCCACAATGACTCTTGGATGCTCAGAACGCGACGCCTAACCGGCTGGAGGATCCATAGTCCTCAAGTGTAATAAGTCTTCAGATCACACAGACAGGAAGACTTAAGTGATGCCTAACACTCTTTGGCTCTGGGTTTAGGGCTTTATCCTCGCAAGGAATTCTCTCTCAAAGGCTTCGAGGTGGGTTGCTCTCAAATGACAAAAGTTGTGCACTAACTCTGAGCAGCCAACCGTTTATGGTTGTAGGGGGTGGGCTATTTATAGCCACTAGGCAACCTGACCTGATTTGTCCGAAATGACCCTGGGTCACTAAGGAACCGACACGTGTTCCAACGGTCAGATTTCAAACACACACGACAACTTTACTTGGGCTACGAGCAAAGCTGACTTATCCAACTCTGGACAAGATTTGCTCTCATAGTCTTCACTCGAAGACATAGGATTTTGGTTAAGCATCACTTCAGTCATTCTGAGTGGTTCTCTTGGACCCCACTTAACAGTATGGTGGTTCCTATGACTCAACAAGGAAAAACACAGAACGACGAAACTGCTAAGTCTCCGCGCTCCATAGTCTTCACGCGATGTCTTCTCTTGTCATAGTATTCAATGTGAATGTCTTCACATACCACCTTTGACTTAAATGTCTTCATACATTTTTAGGGGTCATCTCTGGTAGGAAAACCGAATCAATGAGGGACTTCTACCTGTGTTATCCTGCAATTCTCACAAACACATTAGTCCCTCAACCAGGTTTGTCGTCAATACTCCAAAACCAACTAGGGGTGGCACTAGATGCACTTACAATCTCCCCCTTTTTGGTGATTGATGGCAAACTGGTTGAAGATTTCAACGAGGAATAAAATATGTGAAATTGTAAAGGATAGGTTATTGTCTTCATAAGTGGCAAAGGCTCCCCCTGAAGATGTGCATATAAGTAAATTGCTTTTGGTATGCAAATGCACATGGCAGGTTGTACTTGTGGAGATCCTCTTCAACTTATGATGACAATTTATCATGCATGAAATGTATGTGAAGATAATGACATGCATAATGAAAAATGGACGTATGCAAAATGATCTAAGTGCGGAATTTATCGTCGCACATGCGGAATTTATCTTCGCATCATAGAAAAGCAAATAAGTAGCAGATGACCATCGAGTTTGAGTGTTACAACTCAAAGAACCAAATGTATCAAAACGCGAGAGTTGTAAACACTAGGCAAAATATAAAACCACCGCCCATATGGACCCGCTTGAAGAATATCAAACTCATATGCTTCTCCCCCTTTTGTCAGTAAGGACCAAAAAGGTTTGAAGACATAGAGCACCTACTCGTTCCCATGAGGAGTTGGTGAAGCAGCAGGGTCGTCGGAGTTGGTTGGCGGTGCAGACGAACTCGGTGCAGTGGTGATTCGCGCCGAAGGTTGTGAAGTAGCATCGTCTTCATCATCGATGACACGTGCATTCACTGTTGCAGCAGAGGAGGAGAACTCAGAGTCTTCAAGAGACGGAGTACACCGCAGCAAGGTCCTTCTTGGAGGTGTTGAGTCAAACTTGAAGCATTCAGAGAAACCATCCTCTTGAAGATCATCTTTAGAACACATAAGCGTCAGCCCTTTCCATGTACGCCGACAAGTTTCATGGGCGACAAAGGCATTCTTGGTGGCAAGGTTGCGAATCCTGTTTACGTCCACCAAGAGGCTTTGCATTTGGCGCTTCAGCCAGTCATGATGCTTATCCTGTTTCTGATGAAGGGCAACCAAAAGCTCTCGGTCATTGAGAACACGGGATCGCTTCTTGGGCCGTTGTGCAATGGTGCTTTCAATGGCTTTAGTGAGGGCACGATGAGGTGCACGGGTAGTACCAACCAGAGGATAAACACGAGTGACTACTGGGTCTCCTTCAATGTGTTGAGAGAAACTTTGCTTATCAGCATTCTGAAGACTAAGGGGCTCCTTGGCAGGCTCTGGATAGATTGCTTCAACTGACATGTCGACGTCAGGCAGAAAAATCCGATGATTGCGAGCAGAGGGCTGATAGGTGACAGCTGAGTGTAGTTTGATCAGACGCATAATCCATGGGGCGTAAAACTTCAAGCCAAAGAGATCAGATCCAGATGCAGCAAGTTGGCGGATGAAGAAGCCTTGTGCATTGATTCTTTTGCCGTGAAGAATATGGAAGACCAAGGTCTTCATTGCACCTTCCAGCTTTGCATGTGGAGAATGTCCTTTGATGGGCTAGAGAGTTCGCCTTATGATGTGATAGATAGTGCGTGGTAGATACTCAAGGTCTTCAACAAAGAACTCCTTAGGATATTCAGCATCTGGAGGCAAAGGCTTCATCATGATAAGCATCTGACTCATGTTGGGTTCAGGCTTGTGAAAAATGATTTCCATAGCAGCACTGTGAAGGTGACAACCAGGTTCATAAAGATCTCCTAGAGTGGGAAGGCCAGTGAGCTCAATGATATCAAAGGCTTTGGCTTCGTGATGAACATTGCCTGTCATCCACTCAAGGACCCAAGTCTTCGGATCCCTGTTGTAGCCACGAATATGAAGAGTGGCATAGAATTGGAGCAGCAATTCTTCGTTCCAGTGCTCATTGTCAGTGACGAACTACAACAAACCAGATTCTCTGAAGCAATCCAGCGCTTCTTCCAAACAGGGAAGACCAGTTATGGCTTCAGTGTCAAGACGCATATGGGGAAAAATGCGACCTTGATTGTACAAGATGCATGAGTAATAACAGCACTGCTGATAGCTCCAGAACCGATCAGAGGATATTCTTGCCTTTGAGTAGGGGTTCTTGGCGCTATTGAAGAAGGTGTTGTGTGCTTTGAAGCCATTGATATTAAACGATCCGGGTGCAGATGCAGTGCCCGGAAACCTAGGCAGCCTTGGCATTGGTTTCTGAACCTGAGGCCTGTGCTCGACGTGATAGTCAAATTGGGGACCGCCAGCAGGTGGAGGAACAAGAAGAGGCCATTTGACAGTGATGAGCTGACCATAGTTGTATGCTTGCTCAATAGTATGTGGCCTTGGTGGCGGAACAGGAGCAGTGGCCTCAACAGAGGCGTCAGGCTGCACATCTGTTGCAGGTGCATCATTGGCTTCATTGGCCTCTGGCACAGTGTTAGGTGCAGGCTCCACAGTGTCTTCAGCCATGACCACATCGTTGGCTTCAGTGGTGTTAGTGGTGGCAGTCTCTGGATTCTCAACCTCCACTTGAGGAGCTGGAGGGTCGGGCACTGACACGTTCACTTCAGGAACAACTTCTTCAGTGATGGGGGAAGTAGGGACACGTTCTTCTGCTTGTTTTTCTTCGGCTGATGTAGCTGGATTGTCTTCAGCAACTTTAGCTTCAAACTCGGAAACGTTCACAGTAGGAGTGGCTTCGGGGAACACCTGACGTGCAACAGATTGGTGGTGCACTTCTCCTTCTGAAACGCTTGAAAGAGGGACTTGGGGTCTTGGTCCTTTGTGAAGCCTGCGTAACGCTGGCGACGCCTGTGAAGATGGAGTTGGCTGGGCCTCAAAGTCATCCTCTTCTTGCACTGATGGGGTTGCTTGCGGTTGGGGAGAGCTTGGAGTGTCTTGTCTCTATGGGTGATCAGCTCATGATGCATCCTGAGCAGTTGGCGTCAGAGGACGACCAATGCTAATGAGTTCGCTGTGCGTAAGCACAGGCGATGATACCAATTGGTGCTCGATCTGAGGAAGGACTTCATCATCTTCAACATTGTCATGGTGACCAATGTCTTCAGCAGCGATGGGGTCAACTGCTAGAATGTCTTCAGCTTCAGGAGCCTCTGTGGAAGTAGGCTTATGAACTATCATCCGTCGTTCTTGATGCGAAGATTTAGGACGAGCAACAGAGATGGGCTCGACAACAAGGGGCTCTGTGGGAGCAGCCCGATCTTTCTTGGTTTTGCGCTTCTTCTTCGAGGGAGCGACATCAGAAGTGTCAGGATTTTTCCTCTTTCTGGCTTCAGCCTCGGCAGCCCTTGTCTTCTTCAGATCTGAAGCGGTGGAAGTGACCTTTGGCTTCGAGCCAGACATGCTGCTTGGGAAGACAATGTGGGGTTCTTCCTGCCTTGAAGGTGCAGATGTGTCAGTCGATGGCTTCTTCTTCTTTGCAGCCATTATGGGGTCAATGCCAGGACGCCCAAGAGCCTTGCACTTCTCAGCTTCATTTTAGGCTTGCACGCACTTGTCAGCCAGACTCCTCATGCGCTCACGAGACCCTTTAGCTTCTTCACGTTTCTTGAGAAAGGCTTCCTTGAGATCGTGCATCATAATCTTGAAGTTTTTCACATCTTGCACGCTGAGCTTGGCCATGTGCTTCTTGAACTGAGCTTTCTCATAGTCAATCTTTTGCTTCAGTTCAACGATGCACTGAGCTAGAGCTAGCTCAGAAGCAATGGTGCTAGTGAAGGCGACGCTGAGGCCAATTGGAAGTTGCAGATCATCAAAGCTGAGATTGGGGGTTTCAAACTACTCATCAATGAAGTTGTGGATGATTCCCATGTCAAAGAGAGGCAAATCATTGAAGATTTATGCTTCTTACTTGGTCTTAATCAGTTGCTCAAGAGCATCATCTGCAAGATCTTCATCGCTGGACAGATCAATGGCGTCATTGCACAGAATAGCAACAGCAGTCAGTTCTTGGCTGGTGGGTTGCAAGGGCATCTTTACTCTCGAGGGCTTGGAGATGCGTGACAAATCTTCCGACTGCACACTGTGTTCAGGAGGTGCAGTGGCCAGAGGCTTCACCTGTAAGACCTTTGGTGCAGGAGCAGGCTTTGAAGCTTTAGGCTTCTTCAGTTTCTTTTGCTTCGGCGGTGCAGGCGCTTCATCAGATTCAGTGTCATCTGTAGGCTCATCCACGACTATCCTTTGAACCATGATATGAGTGATGAGATCTTCCAGGTTGTAGAAGGGCCCAACAAGATTCGGTTCAGCTTCGCGTGTGCCATCAGCACGAGGAGCAGAGGGGCCTGGATTGAAGTCTAAGCCTCGTGACTTCTTGTTCTCTATGGCCGAGTTCCTGACAAACTGAAGGTTGCGCTTGAACAGATTATCATCGCGGCACCACAGTAATGAAGATGGGTCTGCATCCGCAGGCTGCGGTCCACGGACCATGCAAGGATAGAAGCCTTGTTCAATGGCTTCAGCTCTGGACTTGGGTTGAAGATTTCTGTATAGAATGTCTCCCCATGGTCATTTGATGGCATTCTTCTCAGCATACTCCTGGGTCACGAACCTGTACTTGAACAATTGTTCTGCCCAATATCTTCGAATCCATTGGATTCAAGTTTTTCGCTGATTGTAGTCCTCCTCTAGATCTGTCTTGTAGAACTCATAGAGGTCAGGAGGCAAATCTCTTGAGGTGTTGCCACGACACTGTCTGCCACCCTTTCTTGTAGGTTTCTCTGGTGTCATGAAGCTTAAAATGAAGGGCTTCAACACGTTTAAAGACTTCAAAGGCTTCCGCTCTCTTGTCAAACAGGAACTGGCTTCGGGAGAGTTAATGTGATGCTGGAAGAATTCTGCAAACAAATGCAGACTATGAGAAACAAGGGATTCTCCCACGGACATGTACCTATGACAGCATTAAGGTGCGAGGGAAGGGAAAAGGTCATATGCATTCTCAGAAGATTTTGAAGATAAATCAGTTTAGAAGACATTGACCTCATAGTGCGAAGACATTCACTCATAGATAGAGAGTTGGTTCCGGATTTGTACGAATCCACGAATAAGTACAAGTGAGGAATCTAACTACTTTGTGAAGCATAAGTGAACATACTAGGCATATTATGAGATGCAGTATGAAATAGATCCAACTTGTGTGAACAGAAACTGCTTGTGGTAGAAAGTGATGAATCTATAGGATCAAAGGGGCCGTAAAAAGGAGGTTTTATTTACCACACGAAGAACTGCTAGACGGAGTGGGAGAGGAGGCCGAGCAGTTCGATCGTCCGTGCCCTAACTTGGCGACGGAGGACACCTACGGCGACGGCGGAGAAGACGATGTCCGGGGCCGGCGTGAAGACGACGTCGGTGAGGTCGCGGCAGCTAAGCGCTTCATCGCCGGCGTTGTTGAGGGCTAGCGGTGGCGCTAGGGTTTGTGCGAGAGTGGAAGAAAGGATAATGACTGTGGTGAGGCGTGTATTTACAGGGATAGAGACGGCACAGTGTTATTACACAGGTGCCCCTGGCGATTCACATCTGAAGGACACGTGGCCATCATGCAACATATCGGAGGTTGTTCCACGTTCCCACGCACGCCTGGATTGTCGGGTGGTCGTTCCCAATTCTCCGGGTTTCAGGTGAAGGAATTAGCATTGAAAACGGACTTAATGTTTGTCTCTGTATCTTCTGCTGACTAGGACGTAGAGAAGACATTCGACAGTTTCAATAGAATGCATATGATTTGGACAGATAGAGTTTGATATAGAAAGCATAGAGAGATTAGGGTCCGATCACGTTCACTTAGTTAAAAAGATTCAACAAGGAAGACATAGCTATAAGTGAATGATGTAGAGGACAGAACACTAGTATGTATATATCAGAAGACAATCAAGTCAACATAGTGAAGATAATCATGAAGACAAGTTGAAATTGAAGACAAACCAAATGTGAAGACATAGAAAATGTAACGCCATGGGTAAAACACTTCAAATAGAAGAATTTGGTGGTGGCATTACCCACCTTATAGGAAGTATTAGACCCAGACACGGCGCACAATTATCGTGGCGCTCCGAAGTCAAATTCCACGTTAATGTATTCACACTCAGAATGTAAGTCTTCATTGATTGAAGATATACTTTACTTCGTGTGTTGCACATCTAAGTCATCAACATGCATAAGTGTTAGGATATGTGCCTGATCATAGGACATTTGAGGATTCCAAGATATTTAGCTCACACCGTAACTTGCAAAACCTCTTCTCATCCAAGGGCTTGGTGAAGATATCTGCCAATTGCTCTTCAGTGTTGACGTGTATGATATCAATATCTTCCTTCACAACATGATCTCTGAGAAAGTGATGACGAATTTCAATGTGCTTTGTCTTCGAGTGCTGAACTGGGTTGTTGGCAATCTTGATGGCGCTTTCGTTGTCGCGGTAGAGTGGTACTTGCTTCAGGTGAATGCCATAGTCTTTGAGTGGTTGCTTCATCCATATAAGCTGAGCACAGTAAGATCCAGCAGCAATGTATTCAGATTCAGCAGTGGAGAGAGATACACAGTTCTGCTTCTTTGAAGACCAACATACAAGTGATCGTCCCAGAAAATGACATGTGCCTGATGTAGACTTGCGATCCACCTTGTCACCAGCATAATCAGCATCCGAGAATCCAACTATATCAAACTCCGAGCCCTTTGGATACCATAATCCTAGTGTTGCGGTGTGAGCCAAATATCTGAGAATTCGCTTCACATCTAAGTGATGCGATTCCTTTGGTGCCGCTTGGCACCGGGCACACATGCAAACACTAAGCATGATATCTGGCCTAGATGCACATAAATAAAGCAAGGAACCAATCATGGAGCGATATACCTTTTGATCGAACTCTTTACCATTGTCGTCGGGACCCAGATGATGTTTGGCTGGCATTGGCGTCGTGTATCCTTTGCAATCTTGCATTCCAAATTTCTTCAGGCAATCTTTGAGGTATTTCTCATGAGATATAAAGATGTTGTTGCATTGCTGACGTATTTGAAGACCAAGGAAGAACTTCAGCTCTCCCATCATGGACATCTGATATTGCTCTTGCATCATATATCCAAACTCATCAGTGTATTTCTGATTGGTGCAGCCGAAGATAATGTCATCCACATATATTTGGCACACAAACAGTTCCCTATCATATGTCTTCGTGAAGAGAGTGGGGTCGAGGGAACCAGGTTTGAAGCCTTTGCTCTTCAGGAAGTCTTTGAGTGTGTCATACCAAGCCCTAGGGGCTTGTTTGAGGCCATACAGTGCCTTGTTGAGCTTGTACACCATATCAGGATGTTTTGGATCTTCAAAGCTAGGCGGTTGTGCAACATACACTTCTTCATCAATCTTGCCATTGAGAAAAGCGCTCTTCACATCCATTTGATGCAGAAGAATGTTATGATGATTTGCATAGGCCAGCAGTATGCGTATGGCTTCAAGTCTAGCCATAGGAGCAAATGTCTCATCGAAGTCAATCCCTTCAACTTGAGTATATCCTTGCGCAACGAGACGAGCTTTGTTTCTGACAACTTGACCATGCTCATCATGCTTGTTGCGATATATCCATTTGGTGCCTATTATATTGTGCTTGCGAGGATCAGGACACTTAACAAGTTCCCATACATTATTTAGCTCAAACTGTTGAAGCTCTTCTTGCATAGCTTGAATCCATTCAGGTTCCATGAAGGCTTCATCAACTTTCTTGGGTTCAGATATTGAGACAAATGCGAAGTGCCCACAAAAATTTGCTAGCTGTGTTTCCCTTGAACGAGTGAGTGGACCTGGTGCATTGATGCTATCAATTATTCTCTCAATGTGTACTTCATTTGCAACACGAGGATGTACAGGACGAAGATTTTGCTCTTGCTGATCATTGTCATTGTTAGAAGGATTGTCTTCAGGCTGAGCATTGTCTTTAGGTTGATCATTGTCTTCAGGTTGATCAGGTGCGGAGATGATAAGTTCCTCTTCAGGCTGAGCTTCAGAAGGTATGATTTCTCCAGTTCCCATAAGTTTAATTGATTCACTGGATGGAACTTCATCTAGAACATTTGGCAGGTGCTCTCTTTGCGAGCCGTTAGTCTCATCGAACCGAACATCCACAGTTTCAACCACTTTATAGTGAAAGAGGTTGAAGACTCTGTAGGAGTGCGAATCCTTTCCATATCCAAGCATAAAACCTTCATGTGCTTTTGGTGCAAATTTTGAAGTGTGATGTGGATCCTTGATCCAGCACCTAGCACCAAATACTCTGAAGTAACTGACATTTGGCTTCTTGCCAGTAAGGAGCTCATAGGATGTCTTGTTCAGAAGCTTGTGAAGATAAACACGGTTCATGATATGGCATGCAGTATCAATGGCTTCCGGCCAGAATTTTCTTGGAGTCTTGTATTCATCAAGCATCGTCCGAGCCATCTCAATAAGTGTTCTGTTCTTGCGTTCAATGACGCCATTCTGCTGTGGCGTGTACGGAGCTGAGAATTCATGTGTGATGCCCAAAGTATCAAGATATGTATCTAGGCTAGTGTTCTTGAATTCAGTGCCGTTGTCACTTCTGATGTGCTTTATCTTGACGCCATAGTTGTTCATTGCTCGATTGGCGAAGCGTCTGAAGACATCCTGCACTTCAGTCTTGTAGAGGATTATATGCACCCAAGTATATCTTGAATAATCATCAACAATGACAGAGCCATAGAGACAAGCAGTAGTAGTAAGAGTTGAGTAATGAGTGGGACCGAAAAGATCCATGTGGAGCAGTTCGAAGGGTTGAGTCGTTGTCATGATTGTCTTCGAGAGATGCTTGGCCCTCGTCATCTTTCCTGCTTCACAGGCACCGCATAAGTGATCGTTCTTGAACTTGATGCCCTCGATGCCTATGACATGCTTCTTTCTTGCAAGAGTGTGCAAGTTCCTCATGCCAGCATGCCCTAGCCTCCGATGCCAGAGCCAGCATTCTGAAGCTTTTGCTAGAAGACATACGGCAAGCTGTGGTCCTGCTGAGAAATCTACGACGTACAAATTCTTTCCGATACCCTTCAAACACTAGAGACTTGTCAGATTCCATTAGAACAAGGCAACGATATTTTCCAAACATCACAATCATGTTTAAATCGCAAAGCATTAAGACAGACATTAAGTTGAAACCAAGGGATTCAACAAGCATGACTTTATCCATGTGTTGATCCTTTGAGATTGCAACTCTACCTAGACCCAATACCTTACTTTTACCAGTGTCATCAAATGTGATGTGACTTTTGTTAGATGGACGTAAGGTTGAGTCCATAAGAAGGCTTCGCTTGCCAGTCATGTGATTGGTACACCCACTATCAATAATCCATTCTGAAGCAGCTGGTGTCGTACCCTACAGTGCAGTTAAGGGGATAGGCTTCACGAAGAGAATTGTGAAGCAAAAACATTTGACGAGCCAGTGGATTATGAAAGCTTAGATCGAGATAAGGACTGATAGGGCAAGTAGCAAGCGACTTAGGAACAAAGTACATAATAAGACCATTCGGGCATTTGATCTTGCGCCCTACAAGATGTTTAAGGTCCCCAGCAATAGCTTCAGACAATTTTGGTTTTCGGCTGGAGACCTTTCCCTGCAAAAGAGAGTTAAGCTTTCTTAGCTACCCACATCTTCAAGGGTGGTTTCGAAGCAATGAGTCTAAGTGCAGCATCTGAGAACTTTGGCTTTGGAGCCCTAGCAAAAAGTCTTGCAGGTGGACAATAGTACTCATAAGAATAAGCAGAATAGTTCTTGGTCTTATGAACATGGCGGTTTGATGAAACGCGCTCATATTCACAGGCTTCCCTGCACCATATGAAGCCTGCAAAACTGCGTTAGTGCGACTCAGGTGAGTCCTCTGTCTATATGAAGCCTTTGGACCATATGAAGCCTGTGGTCTGGGGTTTGTCTTCTTCACCTGTGGTGTCATGATGACATTCACATGAAGATTCTCCAAACACCTTTTCGGCACCCAGACCTTCTTCATAGGCGGTCCATTCCTGCAGTTAGTACCAATATACCCGGCAAACACTTCACCCTTCTGATTCTTAAACAGTTTATAGTTTGCATCAAAGGATTCATGAATAACAATGGGATTAGCACAAGTGAAGCCAGATAGGGTGGATGGATCCACTGAAGGTCCCTTTGCAGCAACCCATGTGGTTTTGGGGTACTGCTCAGGTTTCCAGTAAGAGCCATCAGCATTCATTTTCCTTTCGAACCAACACCCTCTTTCCTAGGGTTTCGGTTCAGGATCTGCCTTTTGAGGACATCACATAGTGTTTGATGCCCTTTGAGTCTTTTGAACATCCCTGTTTCAAGCAATGTCTTCAACCTAGCATTCTCATCAGCAATAGCAGTGGCATCCTCGGCAGAGGGGTTAGTTGGCACATCAGCAGTTGAAGATATTGCAATAGTAGCAGCAGTAGAACAACCAGCAACAGAAGTAGCGTTGTCATGCTCAATACATTTAATACATGGTGGTTCAAATCCTTCCTGAGCTGAACTGATCTATTTGGCGCGAAGTGACTCGTTTTCCTTTTGAAGATCTTCATGAGCCGCTCTCAATTTCTCAAGATCTTGCTTCCTTTGAAGATAATCATAGGAAAGCTTTTCATGAGTTGTTGAGAGAGTTTCATGATGACTTTCAAGTTCCTCATACTTAACGTGAAGATTTTTTATGTCTTCAATTAAGGACTGAGATCGAGTCATTTCAGCGTCTAACAGGTCATCGCTTTTGTCTAACCATTTTTGAATATGTTCCATAGCTTTCTGTTGTTCAGTTGCAATTTTAGCAAGTGTTTTGTAGCTGGGTTTGGAACCACAATCAGAGTCATCTTCACTGGAAGTTTGATAGTGAGTAGTGCATGTGTTTACCTTGGCACCGTGTGCCATGAAGCAGTAGGTAGGAGCGGAGTAGTCCTTGTCATTTGCATCGGTGTCGGTGACGGAGTCATTGTCTTTAGTGTTGAAGATGGACTTGGCAACGTATGCTGTAGCCAGACTCGCAACACCAGAATCGGATCCTCCTCAGACTCCACCTCCGCCTCCTTAGAAGCGGACTCCTCCTCTAAATCCATTTCCTTTCCAACAAACGCGCGTGCCTTGCTAGATGAGCTCTTCTTGTGTGATGAAGACTTTGAGGAGGACTTGGAAGAAGACTTTGAGTATTTCTTGTTCTTCTTCTTGTCGTCAGAATCATACTCCTTGCTTTTCTTTTTCTTCTTGTTCTCATTGTCCCACTGCGGACACTCAGAGATGTAGTGGCCAGGTTTCTTGCACTTGTGGCATGTTCTCTTCTTGTAGTGATGAGCAGAAGCTTCATCATTCCTTGAGCTTGATCGTGAGGACTTTCTGAAGCCTTTCTTCTTGGTGAATTTTTGGAACTTCTTCACAAGCATAGCAAGCTCCTTTCCAATGTCTTCAGGATCATCAGAACTGCTGTCAGACTCTTCTTCAGATGAGGAGACAGCTTTTGCCTTCAAGGCACGAGTTGGCCCATAGTTGGGACAGTAGATGTCTCTTTTTCTCAGAAACCTGAAACTCGTGTGTGTTGAGCCTCTCAAGTATGTCGGACAGATCGAGTGTTTTGAAGTCAGGACGTTCTTGAATCATCAGGGCTAGCGTGTCAAACGAGCTGTCAAATGATCTCAGGAGTGTCTTGACAACTTCATGCTTGGTGATCTCAGTGGCGCCGAGGGCTTGACGATCATTTGTGATGTTAGTGAGTCAATCAAATGTGAGCTGAACATTCTCATTGTCATTTCTCTTGAAGCAGTTGAAGAGGTTGCGAAGGACACTGATTCTCTGATCTCTCTGGGTTGAGACGCCTTCATTGACCTTGGAGAGCCAGTCCCAGACTAGCTTAGATGTTTCCAAAGCACTACCACGGCCATACTGTCCTTTGGTCAGATGACCACAGATGATGTTCTTGGCAATGGAGTCCAGTTGAACGAACTTCTTGACATCAGCAGCGGTGACACATTCACCAGCCTTGGGAACGCCATTCTTGACGACATACCATAGGTCGACATCAATGGCTTCAAGATGCATGTGCATCTTATTCTTCCAGTAGGGATATTCAATTCCATCGAAGACTGGGCACGCAGCGGAGACTTTGATTATCCCTGCAGTCAACATAGCTAAAACTCCAGGTGGTTAAACTGAATCACACATAACAAGGGAGTACCTCGCTCTGATACCAATTGAAAGTGCTAGTGATCGACTAGAGGGGGGTGAATAGGCGATTTTTATGAAAGTCTTCAAAACATGGAAGTTTCGAAGACAAACGATAGAAATAAAATTATTACCATGCAGCGGAAGGTAGACCACCCTAGACAAGCCATAGTCAAGTATTCAATGAAGTGAAAGCACATAGACTAACAGCAGCTAGGCAGTACGGATCAGGATGGAAGATAATATGAAACCAATCTGAACAAATAGTCACACAGTGAAGACAAATGGACAATGCAAATAGGCAATGACTTCACAAGGACCAACTATAAATAAAGAGATGGGAAGGATAGAACCAGTGAGCTTGGTGAAGACAAAGATTTGGTAGACCAGTTCCAACTGATGTGACAGTTGTACGTCTGGTTAGGGCGACTATGTATTTAAACCTGAGGACACACAGTACCGGACACCCAGTCCTGAACACGCAGCTCAGGACACTCAGTCCTCACCGTATTCCCCTTGAGCTAAGGTCACACAGACCTCGCCCAATCACTCTGGTAAGTCTTCAAGGTAGACTTCCAAACCTTCATAGACTTTGTTCACCGGCGATCCACAATGACTCTTGGATGCTCAGAACGCGACGCCTAACCGGCTGGAGGATCCATAGTCCTCAAGTGTAATAAGTCTTCAGATCACACAGATAGGAAGACTTAAGTGATGCTTAACACTCTTTGGCTCTGGGTGTTTAGGGCTTTATCCTCGCAAGGAATTCTCTCTCAAAGGCTTCGAGGTGGGTTGCTCTCAAACGACAAAAGCCATGCACTAACTCTGAGCTGCTAACCGTTTATGGTTGTAGGGGGTGTGCTATTTATAGCCACTAGGCAACCCGACCTGATTTGTCCAAAATGACCCTGGGTCACTAAAGAACTGACACGTGTTCCAACAGTCAGATTTCAAACACACACGGCAACTTAACTTGGGCTACAAGCAAAGCTGACTTATCCAACTCTCGACAAGATTTGCTCTCATAGTCTTCACTCGAAGACATGGGATTTTGGTTAAGCATCACTTCAGTCATTCTGACTGGTTCTCTTGGACCCCACTTAACAGTACGGTGGTTCCTATGACTCAACAAGGAAAAACACAGAACGACGAAACTGCTATGTCTTCACGCTGCATAGTCTTCATGCGATGTTTTCTCTTGTCATAGTCTTCAATGTGAATGTCTTCACATACCACCTTTAACTTCAATGTCTTCATACATTTTTAGGGGTCATCTCTGGTAGGAAAACCGAATCAATGAGGGACTTCTACCTGTATTATCCTGCAATTCTCACAAACACATTAGTCCCTCAACCAGGTTTGTCGTCAATACTCCAAAACAAACTAGGGGTGGCACTAGATGCACTTACAAGGTTGGTGTTCGGCTTGAGTTGCCGCTTTGTCCCAGCCACGTGGTGGTCGGTCAGCCGCATTGCGCGATGGTGGTATGTGTTTTGGCGCCTTGTCCTCGAACTGAGGTAGTTGTTTGCGCTTTGGGTAGCTTTTGGCCGGGCACTTGAGGCCGTATTCTTCGGCTGCTAGGACGTGAGTACATTTATCATTGAGCAGATCTTGGCCAGCTTGAAGCTGCTACTGCTTCTTTTTCAGGCTCCTTGCGGTGGCTATTAGCTGGCGCTTGAAGCGTTCCTGCTCAAGAGGTTCCTCAGGCACGATGAAATCCTCGGTGCCGAGGCTCACCTCATCCTCGGAGAACGGAAGATAATTACTGTCCTATGAGTCCTCGTGTGTGGCTTGTTTACCAGGGCTAACCTACCCATCTTCCCATTCATATTGTTCGGTAGCTGCGTCCATGGGGTCTTCATTGTCTTCGGCACCTTCCGGAGTGTTATCTTCTCATGTGCTGGTGTTGCTATCTATACTGCGGCGTGACTTAGAGCGGCGCCGCTGATGCCAGCGTTTCGATTGTATCTCAGCAGGTTTATACTCAACTGGATCTTCTTTGTCATCGCCGTTGTTCTCCTTTGGTGCATCCACCATGTATACATCGTACGAGGAAGTGGCCGTCTAGTGTCCGGTGAACGGCGGGTCGTGGGCCTCTTCTTCTCCGGCATCATCGTCCATACCGTTGATGTCATCGAAGCCATAATTGAGCGTGTTAGTTAAGTCTTCGACAGTGGCTATGAAGTGGGTAGCGGGTGGGGAGCGAAATTGCCTATCATCAGCTTCTAGTTCGAACCAGATGTAGTTCGGTAGTGAATCCCCCGCTAAGAATAGATTTTTTTAATGAATTCAGCACATCGCCCAAGGGTGAGTGATACGTCCATTTTGCATCATGCTTTTATATCGATATTTATTGCATTATGGACTGTTATTTCAATTTATGTCACAATACTGATGGCTATTCTCTCTTATTTTACAAGGTTTACATAAAGAGGGAGAATGCCGGCAGTTGGAATTCTGGTCTGGATAAGGAGCAAATATTAGAGACCTATTCTGCGCAACTCCAAAAGTCCTGAAACTCCACGGAACGTCTTAGAAGAAATAAAGAAAAATACATGCCAAAGATGAAGGCCAGGGGGCCCACACCCTGCTCACGAGGGTGGGGGCGCCCCCCACCCCTAGGGCGCGCCCCCTACCACGTGGGCCCCCTGGTGGCTCTCCAATGCCCATCTTCTCCTATATGAGGTCTTTCGATGAGAAAAAAAGAGGTAGGAACATTTCGGGACGAGACTCCGCCGCCACAAGGCGGAACCTTGGCGGATCCAATCTAGAGCTCCGGCAGAGCCGTTCTGCCGGGGATACTTCCCTCCCGGAGGGGGAAATCATCACCATCGTCATCACCAACGCTCCTCTCATCGGGAGAGGGCAATCTCCATCAACATCTTCACCAGCACCATCTCATCTCCAAACCCTAGTTCATCTCTTGTATCCAATTCTTGTCTCAAAGTCCGGGATTGGTGCTAGTAGGTTGCTAGTAGTGTTGATTACTCCTTGTAGTTGACGCTAGTTGGTTTAATTGGTGGAAGATCATATGTTCAGATCCTATATGCATATTATTACCCCTCTGATTATGAACATGAATATGCTTTGTGAGTAATTACGCTTGTTCCTGAGGACAAGGGAGAAGTCTTGCTATGAGTAGTCATGTGAATTTGGTATTCGTTTGATATTTTGATAAGATGTATGTTGTCTAGCCTCTAGTGGTGTTATTTGAACGTCGACTACATAAAACTTCACCATTATTTGGGCCTAGAGGAAGGCATTGGGAAGTAATAAGTAGATGATGGGTTGCTAGAGTGACCGAAGGTTAAACCCTAGTTTATGTGTTGCTTCCTAAGGGGCTGATTTGGATCCATATGTTTCATGCTATGGTTAGGTTTACCTTAATACTTTTGTTGTAGTTGCGGATGCTTGAAATAGAGGTTAATCATAAGTGGGATGCTTGTTCAAGTAAGAACAGCACCCAAGCACCGGTCCACCCACATATCAAATTATCAAATTATCGAACGTGAATCATATGAACGTGATGAAAACTAGCTTGACGATATTCCCATGTGTCCTCGGGAGCGCTTTTCCTATTATAAGAGTTTGTTCTGGCTTGTCCTTTGCTAAAAAAGGATTGGGCCACCTTGCTGCACTTTATTTACTTTTGTTACTTGTTGCTCGTTACAATTTATCATATCACAAAACTATTTGTTACCACTTATTTCAGTACTTGCAGAGAATACCTTGCCGAAAACCGCTTATCTTTTCCTTCTGCTCCTCGTTGGGTTCGACACTCTTATTTATCGAAAGGACTACGATAGATCCCCTATTCTTGTGGGTCATCAAGACTCTTTTCTGGCGCCGTTGCCGGGGATTGTAGCGCCTTTGGTAGGTAGAATTTGGTAAGGAAAAAATTATATAGTGTGCTGAAATTTACTGTCACTTGTTACTATGGAAAGTAATTCTCTGAGGGGCTTGTTCGGGGTATCTTCACCCCGTCCAGTAGAGCAAAGAGTTGCTCCTTAACCTACTGAACCTATTGAAAATGAAACTCCTTTTGAATTTCCTGCGGCTATGATGGAAAAACTGCTAGCTAACCCTTTTACAGGAGATGGAACAAAGCATCCCGATGAGCACTTAATATATGTGGATGAAGTTTGTGGATTATTTAAGCTTCCAGGTATACCCGATGATGTTGCTAAGAAGAAGGTCTTCCCTTTATCTTTGATGGGAGATGCACTGATATGGTATAGGCTATGTGATGATATGAGATTCTGGGACTATAAAAGATTGAAGTTGGAATTTCATCAAAAGTATTACCCTATGCATCTTGTTCATCGTGATCACAATTACATATATAATTTCTGGCCTCGCGAAGGAGAAATCATGGCTCAAGCTTGGGGGAGGCTTAAATCAATGTTATATTCATGCCCCAATCATGAGCTCCCGAGAGAAATAATTATGCAAAGTTTTTATGCTCGGCTTTCTAAAAACAATCGCAACATGCTCGATACTTCTTGTGCTGGCTCTTTTATGATGAAGACTATTGAATTCAGATGGAATTTATTGGATAGAATTAAACGCTACTCTGAAGATTGGGACCTCGACGAAGGTAAGGAGTCAGGTATGACACGTAAGTTTGATTGTGTTAAATCTTTCATGGATACCGATATTTTCCGTAAGTTTAGCACTAAATATGGACTTGACTCTAAGATAGTAGCTTCTTTCTATGAATCTTCTGCTACTTATGTTGATCTCCCTAAGGAGAAGTGGTTTAAATATCATCCTCCCATAGAAGTAAAAGTAGCTGCACCTATTAAAGTTGAATAAAAGAATGTCACCTATAATGATCCTATTGTTCCTACTTCTTATATTGAGAAACCACCTTTCCATGTTAGAATAAAGGATCATGCTAAAGCTTCATCTGTTGTTCGTAAAAGCAATATTAGAACTTATACACCTCCTGAACAAGTTAAAGTATAACCTAATATTGCTATTGTTAAAGATCTCTTGTCTAATAATATTGATGGACATGTTATTCAGTTCGAAGGTGAAATGCTAGAATTGCTAAACCTTGTGCTAAAGATAAACATAGACCTGTGGTAGGCATGCCTGTTATTTCTGTTAAAATAGGAGATCATTGTTATCATGGCTTATGTGATATGGGTGCTAGTGCTAGTGTTATACCCCATTACTTATACAAAGAAATTATGCATGATATTGCACCTGTTGAGTTAGAAGATATTGATGTCAGAATTAAACTTTCTAATAGAGATACTATTGCACCAATTGGAATTGTTAGAGATGTTGAAGTCTTGTGTGGGAAAACTAAATATCCTGCTGATTTTCTTGTTCTTACTTCCCCACAAGATAGCTTTTGTCCCATCATATTTGTTAGGCCCTTCTTGAACACTGTTAATGCTCAGATAGATTGTGAAAAGAATGTTGTTACTGTTGGCTTGGATGATATGGTTCATGAGTTTAATTTCTCTAAATTTAGTAAACAACATCGTGGGGAAGAATTACCTAGTAAGGATGAAATTATTGGTCTTGCTTCTATTGCAGTACCTCCTAGTGATCCTTTAGAACACTATTCGCTAGACCATGAAAATGATATGTTCATGAATGAAAGAAGGGAAATAGATGAAGTATTCTTTAAAGAGGAACCTGTTCTGAAACACAACTTGCATGTTGAAATCTTAGGGGATCCTCCTCCACCCAAGGGTGATCCCGTGTTCGAGCTTAAACCTTTGCCTGATAATCTTAAATATGCTTATCTTGATGAAAAGAAGATATATCCTGTTATTATTAATGCTAACCTTTCAGAGAATGAAGAAGAAAGATTATTGAAAACTCTAAAGAAGCATCGTGCTGCTATTGGATATACTCTTGATGATCTTAAGGGAATTAGTCCCACTCTATGCCAACATAAAATAAATTTGGACGCAGATGCCAAACCAGTTCATGATCCTCAACGACGTCTGAATCCTAAAATGAAAGAAGCGGTAAGAAAAGAAATACTAAAGCTTCCGGAGGCAGGTATAATCTACCATGTTTGCTGATAGTGAGTGGGTAAGTCTTGTCCATTGTGTCCCTAAAAAGGGAGGTATTACTATTGTTCCTAATGATAAAGATGAATTGATTCCACAAAGAATTATCACAGGATATAGGATGGTAATTGATTTCCACAAATTAAATAAAGCTACTAAGAAAGATCATTACCCCTTACCTTTTATTGATTAAATGCTGGAAAGATTATGCAAACACACACACTATTGCTTTCTAGATGGTTATTCTGGTTTCTCTCAAATACCTGTGTCGGCTAAAGATCAATCAAAGACTACTTTTACATGCCCTTTTTGTACTTTTGCTTATAGACATATGCCTTTTGGTTTATGTAATGCACCTGCTACCTTTCAAAGATGCATGATGGCTATATTCTCTGACTTTTGTGAAAAGATTTGTGAGGTTTTCATGGACGACTTTTCTGTCTATGGTTCCTCTTTTGACGATTGCTTGAGCAATCTTGATCGAGTTTTGCAGAGATGTGAAGAAACTAATCTTGTCTTGAATTGGGAAAAGTGACACTTTATGGTTAATGAAGGTATTGATTTGGGGCACAAAGTTTCTGACAGAGGTATTGAAGTTGATAAAGCCAAGGATGATGCTATTGAAAAGATGCCATGTCCCAAGGACATCAAAGGTATAAGAAGTTTCCTTGGTCATGCCGGGTTTTATAGGAGGTTCATTAAGGACTTCCCAAAAATATCTCGGCCTCTGACTAATTTATTGCAAAAGATATACCATTTGTCTTTGATGATGATTGTGTAGAAGCATTTGAAATACTTAAGAAAGCATTTGTCTCTGCACCTATTGTTCAGCCACCTGATTGGAATTTACCCTTTGAAATTATGTGTGATGCTAGTGATTATCTTGTAGGTGCTGTTCTAGGGCAAAGAGTTGATAAGAAATTAAATGTTATTCATTATGCTAGTAAGACTCTAGACAATGCTCAAAGAAATTATGCTACTACTGAAAAAGAACTTTTAGCAGTTGTATTTGCTTGTGATAAGTTCAGATCTTATATTTTTGATTCTAAAGTAACTATTCAAACTGATCATGCTGCTCTTAAATATCTTCTAGAAAAGAAAGATGCTAAACCTAGACTTATTAGATGGGTTCTCTTGCTACAAGAATTTGATTTGCATATTGTTGATAGAAAGGGAGTTGAGAACCCCGTTGCAGACACCTTGTCTAGGTTAGAAAATATTCTTGATGACCCACTACCTATTAATGATGACTTTCCTGATGAGCAATTAAATGTTATAAGTACTTCTCTTAGTACTCCATGGTATGCTGATTATGCTAATTATATTGTTGCTAAGTTTATACCACCTAGCTTCACAGACCAGCAAAAGAAAAAGTTCTTCTATGACTTGAGACATTACTTTTGGGATGACCCACATATTTATAAAGAAGGAGTAGATGGTGTTATTAGACGTTGTGTACCTGAGCATGAACAGGAACAGATCCTACGCAAGTGTCATTCCGAGTCTTATAGAGGACACCATGCTGGAGATATAACTGCACATAAGGTACTGCAATCTGGTTTTTATTGGCCTACTCTCTTCAAGGATGCCCGTAAGTTTGTCTTGTCTTGTGATGAATGTCAAAGAATTGGTAATATTAGTAGACGTCAAGAAATGCGTATAAATTATTCACTTGTTATTGAACCGTTTAATGTTTGGGGCTTTGATTATATGGGACTTTTTCCTGCCTCTAATGGATACACACATATTCTAGTTGCTGTTGATTATGTTACTAAGTGGTTAGAAGCTATTCCAACTAGTAGTGCTGATCATAACACTTCTATTAAAATGCTTAAAGAAGTTATTTTCCCGAGGTTTGGAGTCCCTAGATATTTAATGACTGATGGCGGTTCACACTTTATTCATGGTGCTTTCCGTAAAATGCTTGCTAAATATGATGTTAATCATAGAATTGCATCCCCTTATCACCCACAGTCTAGTGCTCAAGTAGAGTTGAGCAATAGAGAGCTCAAATTAATTTTGCAAAAGACTGTTAATAGGTCTAGAAAGAATTGGTCTAAGAAACTTGATGATGCATTATGGGCTTATAGAACTGCAAACAAAAATCCTATGGGTATGTCCCCGTATAAAATGGTCTATGGAAAAGCATGTCACTTACCTCTCGAACTAGAACATAAGGCATACTGGGCTATTAAAGAACTCAACTATTATTTTAAACTTGCCGGTGAGAAGAGGTTATTTGATATTAGCTCACTTGATGAATGGAGAACCCAAGCTTATGAAAATGCCAAGTTGTTTAAAGAAAAAGTTAAAAGATGGCATGACAAAAGGATACAAAAGCGTGAGTTTAATGTAGGTGATTATGTATTGCTATACAACTCTCGTTTAAGATTTTTTGTAGGAAAACTTCTCTCTAAATGGGAAGGCCCCTCTGTTATCGAGGAGGTCTATCGTTCCGGTGCCATAGAAATCAACAACTTCGAAGGCACAAATCCGAAGGTGGTAAATGGTCAAAGAATTAAACATTATATCTCAGGTAATCCAATAAATGTTGAAACCAATATTATTGAAACCATAACCCCGGAGGAATACATAAGGGACACTTTCCGGAACGTTTCAGACTCCGAAAAGGAATAGGTATGTGGCATGGTAAGTAAACAGACTCCAAAACAATTTTTAAGGCAATATTTCTCCGTTTTGGAATATTTAGAAAAATAGAAAAATAAGTAGCAGCCCGGGAAGGACACGAGGGTGGTGGGCGCGCCCTACCCCCCTGGGCGCGCCCCCCTACCTCGTGAGCGCCTCGTGTGCCCTCCGGACTCCGTTTTCTTGCACGATACATATTTTGGTCGGTAAAAATTCATTATATATTCTCCCGAAGGTTTTGACTCCCGTATCACGCAATTATCCTCTGTTTTCGTTTCGAGCTGTCCCGTTGCAGATTAAATCAACATGTCTTCCCAGAATTCGAAAGGAGAAAGCTATGTGGATAATTACTTAGCAAATCCCAAGGTCTATGGGGATGTGGAATACGATGGATGGACCACGGAGGAATAAGAGGACTATGAACCCAAGGGGAAGGAGGAGACGAGCTCAGATGATGATGAAGCACCATTACCTCAACCTGGGGACATGCACGTGGAGTTCAAAAAGTCAAGTCTCCCTGATAGAGTAAAGAAACCCAAGTTTGAGTTTATCCCTTTTTGTCTCTTGCAGGAAAATAAGTAGGACCTATGCAAAAAGATATTAACCCTGGAGTGGGAAATTGATGATCTGAGGGATCAAAATGTCGTCCTCAAGCGTGAATTAAGGGAGAAGCCTAATCCATCAACTAAATCAACACCACCACCACCACCACCTTCTTCACCGACAAAGGAGACATAATCACACAGGTTTGGGCACTCCCCTTGGCAACTGCCAAGCTTGGGGGAGGTGCCCCAGTATCGTATCACAATCACAACTCCTATCTTTACCGTTTTTCTTAGTTCGATCCTATTAGTAGTATCTTGATCTAGTAGAATAAAGTCTATGGCATGATCTAGTTTTGAGTTTTGCTTTATGATCTCTCTATGTAATCGAGTCCGTGAGTTATATATAATAAAGATTAGTGTTGAGTCAAGGGCCTGATTATTATGCCATGATCTTGGGTGAATAAAAGAAAAGAGAAAAAGAATAAAAAGAAACAAAAAGTTCATTTTGATCTTATTGAGAGTAATGACTTCACATAGAAAGATTATGATGATTAAAAGTTGTTGGGAGTTGGCAGACATAGCTTTGGTCATTGTTGCAATTAATAGGAAGTAATAAGGAAAGAGAGGTTTCCACATATAGATATTGGACAAGGAAGACAACATAATGAGTTATGTCATTGACATCTTTTATGATTGGGAGCACTCATCAAAATATGACATGCTAAAGAGTTGATGTTGGACAAGGAAGACAACATAATGAGTTATGTCTTTTTTATATCTAAGATAAAGTATGTTGTCATGGTTCCTCTAACTTGTTGAGCTTGCCTATCCCCCTCATGCTAGCCAAATTCTCAGCACCAAGTAGAAATACTACTTCTGCTTCCAAATATCCCTAAACCAGTTTTGCCATGAGAGTCCACCATATCGACCTATGGATTGAGTAAGATCCTTCAAGTAAGTTGTCATCGGTGCAAAGCAGTAAAAATTGCTCTAAATATGTATGATTGATTGGTGTGGGAGAAATAAGCTTTATACGATCTTGTGATGTGGAAGTAATAAAAGCGATGGACTGCATAATAAAGGTTCATATCACAAGTGGCAATATAAAGTGACATTCTTTCGCATTGAGATTTTATACATCCAACCATAAAAGTGCATGGCAACCTCTGCTTCCCTCTGCGAAGGGCCTATCCTTTATTATTATCTTCTACCTTATGCAAGAGTCATGGTGATGTTCACATTTTGTTTTTTATTTTATCCTTTGGCAAGCTCAGCATGTTGGAAAGAACATGATATATATATATATATAATTGGATGTAGGGGAGCATGAACCATAATTGTTGACATTACCATTGAGGTAAAAGGTTGTGTGGCAAAACTATAAGCCCCTATCTTTCTTTGTGTCCGATTAAAGCTTCGTAACCACAAGTATTGCGTGAGTGTTATCAATTATGGGAGACTAAATGATAGTTGAGTGTGTGGACTTGCTTTTTTAGCTCTGACATAGAGTCTTTCCGATGTTATGATAAATTGCAATTGCTTCAATGACTGAGATTATAGTTTGTTGGAGCCCAATAAGGTTTATGATTTATACTCTTGCATTGTGAATAGATCATCACTTAAACATAAGTAATCATATGACGAAATCTATATATGTTGCTGTTATAAGAATAATCATGATGCCTTCATGTCCGTATTTTATTTTTATCGACGCCTCTACCTCTAAACATGAGGACATATTTATTGTTATCGGCTTTTCACTTGAGGACAAGCGAGGTCTAAGCTTGGGGGAGTTGATACGTCCATTTTGCATCATGCTTTTATATCGATATTTATTGCATTATGGACGGTTATTTCACTTTATGTCAAAATACTTATGGCCATTCTCTCTTATTTTACGAGGTTTACATAAAGAGGGAGAATGCCGGTAGCTGAAATTCTGGTCTGGATAAGGAGCAAATATTAGAGACCTCTTCTGCGCAACTCCAAAAGTCTTGAAACTCCATGGAACATCTTAGAAGAAATAAAGAAAAATCCACGCCAAAGATGAAGGCCAGGGGGCCCACACCCTGCTCACGAGGGTGGGGGCGCCCCCCCTAGGGCGCGCCCCCCCTACCTCATGGGCCCCCTGGTGGCTCTCTGATTCCCATCTTCTCCTATATGAGGTCTTTCGATGAGAAAAAAAGAGGTAGGAACTTTTCGGGACGAGACTCCGCCGCCACGAGGCGGAACCTTGGCGGATCCAATCTAGAGCTCCGACAGAGCCGTTCTGCCGGGGATACTTCCCTCCCGGAGGGGGAAATCATCACCATCGTCATCACCAACGCTCCTCTCATCAGGAGAGGGCAATCTCCATCAACATCTTCACCAGCACCATCTCATCTCCAAACCCTAATTCATCTCTTGTATCCAATTCTTGTCTCAAAGTCCGGCATTGGTGCTAGTAGGTTTAATTGGTGGAAGATCATATGTTCAGATCCTATATGCATATTATTACCCCTCTGATTATGAACATGAATATGGTTTGTGAGTAATTACGCTCGTTCCTGAGGACAAGGGAGAAGTCTTGCTATGAGTAGTCATGTGAATTTGGTATTCGTTTGATATTTTGATAAGATGTATGTTGTGTAGCCTCTAGTGGTTTGATGTGAACGTCGACTACATAACACTTCACCATTATTTGGGCCTAGAGGATGGCATTGGGAAGTAATAAGTATATGATGGGTTGCTAGAGTGACAGAAGCTTAAACCCTAGTTTATGCGTTGCTTCGTAAGGGGCTGATTTGGATCCATATGTTTCATGCTATGGTTAGGTTTACCTTAACACTTTTGTTCTAGTTGTGGATGCTTGCAATAGAGGTTAATCATAAGTGGGATGCTTGTTCAAGTAAGAACAACACCCAAGCACCGGTCCATCCAAATATCGAATTACCAAAGTATCGAATGCGAATCATATGAACATGATGAAAACTAGCTTGACGATATTCCCATGTGTCATCGGGAGCGCTTTTCCTATTATAAGAGTTTTTTCTGGCTTGTCCTTTGCTACAAAAGGGTTGGGCCACCTTGCTGCACTTTATTTACATTTGTTAATTGTTGCTCGTTACAATTTATCATATCACAAAACTATCTGTTACCACTTATTTCAGTACTTGCAGAGAATACCTTGCTGAAAACCGCTTATCATTTACTTCTGCTCCTCGTTGGGTTCGACACTCTTACTTATCGAAAGGACTACGATAGATCCCCTATACTTGTGGGTCATCAGTGAGTGCCGGAAGATGTCCGCGGCACTGAATTCGGCGATCGATAACCGATCATGCTCGACATGCGCGGACGCACATAGTTTAGAACTTTTAAATGGAAACGAGCCCGAGGTTCCGGTGACACAGGCATTACCAGAGGTTAGATCTATGTGCGGCTCCAACGCCGTGGAGTCTGCTGCTTCCATGGGGGGGTTAAGCTTCCTGTCCTCGGATGGCGCGACCTGCTCCGGATCTAAGGCCAGAACGATTACATGTGCAATTTCCTGGTTATAGCCCCATGTTAGATCTAAGTCATGTTCACCAAGGTGGCGGGGAGCGATTGCCGTGGTATCGAATCCATCGAAGATCAAGTCTCCCCGGATATCCGCGACGTAATTGAAGCTCCCGAATCTAACCTAACGGCCAGGGGCATAGCTGTCGATCTGCTCCAAATGGCCAAGCAAGTTGGCCGGCAGTGCGAAGCCACCGAACATGAAGAACTGTCCGGGGAGGAAGACCTCCTCTTGGACAACATCGTTGTAGATGATTGAAGGAGCCATCAAACCTTTTGAGGATGGCACAGTGGAACTCTCAATGACAGCACCAATGTCGGTGTCAAAACCGGCGGATCTCGGGTAGGGGGTCCCGAACTGTGCGTCTAGGATCGATGGTAACAGGAGACGGGGGACACAATGTTTTACGCAGGTTCGGGCCCTCTCTATGGAGGTAATACCCTACTCCCTGCTTGATTAATCTTGATGAATATGAGTATTACAAGAGTTGATCTACCACGAGATCGTAATGACTAAACCCTAAAAGTCTAGTCCGGCTATGATTATGAGGATTCATCCTATCTACGGACCTAGCCCTCCGATTTATATAGACAAGGGAGGGATCTAGTGTTACACAAGGTTGGTTACAGAGAAAGGAATTTTCATAGTTGGTCGCCAAGCTTGCCTTCCACGCCAAGGAGAGTCCTATCCGGACACGGGTAGATTCTTCAGTCTTTGTATCCTTACGGCCCATTAGTCCGGCCCATATCCAATAGATCAGACACCAGAGGACCCCTTAATCCAGGACTCCCTCACTCACCGCATTTCAGGTGGCCCACATGTCATGCACACAAAGGTAGAGGGGTGGTGCGGCCAAGAGGGGTGAGGCACATGTCAGGGGACGTGGTGCCGTGGGTTGGAGAGGTGTCGTGGGAATCGCGAGTGGTAGTGGATGAAATTTCATGGTCGCCGTAGTTGAACTATATCAAATATATACACAGACACATGCATTGCATACCGATCACTAGAAGGAGTAGTAGAGAAAGCTAGGAGGATAAATAGTTCCTTATAGTGAAGCGTACGTACGGTACTACTTGTTCCAAAGACATGCACACCATCGAAACAGTCCATCTATATCAATAAATACACAGACAGGAAATATTTTTTTACGAGAGGAAATAGTTCATCCATCCATAATGCTCGCTGCTGGTCTAGCTTCTTCTTCTTCTTCTTCTTCTTCTTCTTCTTCCTCTTCTCATTTTATGCGGGAGACGGCTTCGCAACAAGCTCTCTGGACCTTGCAGCTATCTTGAAACTCGCACGGGCATCGAGGGCAGCATATTTTATTCGCTCATACATCAAGGGATAATTCTCCCATCCAGATGACCTTAATGCCAGCATCTCGTCAACCTTCTGAAGATTTGTTCTGAGCGCAAAAAATTTTATGTCGAATAGGGATGGTGTCGGCTTATCACAATCTTCTGCAGGAATTTTTATTTTGGCTTGTACGTCTGCGATGCTTTTCAAATCAAGGTTGTACGGCTCCAACTTTTGTTTGTCTGCTGCGATGGCTTCCCCACGGAAGTATATGTCCTCTCGAGACCAGAAATCGTGGAGCTCACCTGATATGGAGGGCGCGTGTATGATGTGGTACACCAAAACATCATGTTCGAGGCAACTGAAGGACGACGACGCGTTGGATCTTCCTAGTGGCATGCTCCGTGTACTCTGCGTCAAGAGGGATAACCTTCATCTCCACCTTTTGGAGGGAGTTGGATACATTGTTGATCCACTTCTGAAAAACCCTTGGGTGGTCGGTAATGGTGGCAACTATGCTCAACGAGCCCTCGACCAGGACATGTTGGATGCTAAAAACCAGCATCTCGGTCTCTTTCGCCATTTGGAACCGCTGGACCTGAAGGCTATGGTTTGGAAAATTAGGATTAGATGGCTAGTCTAACTGCAGAAGAAGAATATTTAAAGGGGCTTCGGAATTACTCCAGGAGTATGTGAAGAGGTTAAAACAATGTGAATGCAGTGTGGTTTGGATGCAAACGAAGACGAAGGATAGGTGAAGAAGCCGAGGAAAATCGGTTCCCGATGGAGAAGTAAATGGGACAAGTGTCCTGTAGGTAGTTGATTAGACAACTAGGTAGACTAAAGGAAAAGCCTATGCGGGTAAATTGAGGAGTGGAACCTGTGTGTGTGTGTGTGCCCATCCTTCTAGCGCTACATGTGCCACTAGCTAGTTGAGGTCACTCCTTCGAATCACTGTGGCGAGACATTTTATGATTCCTTTTTATTTCTGCACCCCTCCTGACATGGGACCTATGCAAATGGATATAAAAAAGTGTCCTCGCAGGTTCGGATGGATATTGGCGCGTGCATAGGAGGCACAAGATTTTCTGGTTAAGGAATATGAGGTTATCCTCAAAAAAGAAAAGCCTTGTTCGCGTTTCCGCATGCACGGGAATTTGGTTCTACTCGCAATATGGATGATACCTGGAGGATGAAGAGAAACAGAGGCATGCTAGCACAGGAGACCTATTTCCACTATACAGTAGTAGTAGTAGTAGTAGTAGTAGTAGTAGTAGTAGTAGTAGTAGTAGTAGTAGTACAACTGTGGTACACTTGATGGTCAAAATATTATTCATCCGGTCCTCACAGTGAAGTGACAAGACCCTGCACCTGAGGTGATACCAGTCCAGGTGGCGTGTTCGGGTTACCAAAGTCAGCCTCACCTTGTGCACTGTGTAGTCATTATCACCGCCGCTCTATAGCATGCCTCGGCTCGTCTCCCTCTCCCCTAACACCACTCCATCTCCATCTGGCGGGAGATCCTGAGGTAACTTTTCATCATCTCAGTGTGCCCCTGCGTACCCTCGCCTCCCCCGATACCACTATTCCCACGCTAGCCGCTCCAGCACCGAGGGCCTACTCCCCAATAAATCAAGCACCCAAAAACCCCACTTCCAAACCCTACCATGGTCGAACGCGTACCGCGCAACATCCACATGAGCCACGATTGGAGCAATCTCCCAAGTGACACCCTCAACCTGTGTTGTTCGTGTATGGATAAGTTGAGCATCGTGCGGCCGGCTGCATGCTCGAGGGACATGCACACGGCCATCGTCGGAGCGAGGCCTAAGCTTTTCAAGACACACAGCTTGCTACTATCTGGTCTTGCGAGATTTGCTCACCATGATACGGAGGCGTACATGATGCCCCTCAACTTCCATCGTACCTCCATTAGCCAAAACTTTGTTCCAGGTATGTAGTGGGTCGCCATACATCATTTCCCTCGACTTCGATCCAATCACCATCGCCTAGAACTTCTTGGCAAGTATGTATTGGGTCTGCATTAACTCCCACTAGATGGTTGTCATCAGAGAAGACCGGAAAAATTTGGTGCTCCTAAACTTCCACACCTCCCATGAGCTTATCCTTCCTACGTTGGCTTATATAGGGTGTTACCATGGCGGCCCAAGTCATCCAGATTACGTCGTCAGTTGGACGCACCTTTTATGCAGAAGATTGTAATCTGCCAAGTCCCCACACGAGATGCGAATTATGTAGACTTCAAGCTAATTGCCTTGTTCGACCCTGGACTCGCCTATCTTTCTGCTGGTGCCTTCTTTAGCAGGAGACAACTCTGCTCACCGTGGATCGTCAAAGATGATACACACTTCGGTGATGCTATTGAACACAATGGCATCATTACGCGATCGACAAGGCAGATGGCACCACGTATTGCTGGGACAACGCGTGTAAGTTGTTTCCGTCTGATGTTAATGATAACGCCATGACACTGTTTGAACTTTTTGTGATGATTGGCATATCCCTGTTTGAGCAAAACTATGACATTGTATTAGAGACGCCGTAAATCAGCTATATTTGGAGTGAGTTAATTCATGCAATTGTGACCATGTCATTACAACCAATTTGTACCCTTGAATAATCAAACGGTTAGGAATATACGGATATTTTCCTTATTTTATAGTAATTTATATACTACTAAATATGAGTCTGTATAAATGGCCATGTTCGTTTCCGCATTTTCATGATGTAGAAACATGCATCACACTTTTAGTTTCATCTAACCATACATTAGGGAAGTAAATGTGCATATGGGGAACTCTATATTTGGAAGTAGTGAAATCCTGTAATGCTTACCATGTGTACATACCTATATTCGCCCTTCAACAATCAATGGCTAGAATAATATCCTCACAATTTTTTCCCACAGAACATGAGTATATAACAATGCATGACATGGTAGTTTCCTGTGAAGAATCAATTGCGAGATAACATGAGTATAACCATGCATGGCACTTCTATATTTTCGAACCCAGTATACATTTCCCTGTATATTTTCCTCTCAGTTCCAACAGGGACATATCAATGCTATTCCTACTCATACTCTGAACAATGTTGATCTTACATTAACGATGCCTATCCTTTTGGATATGATGCAGTGTCCCTATAGTTACTGCCCTTTGTAATCACACCACCTTTGCCAAAAATAGGGAAGCACAACTGGTTCCTCGCTCAATCATACGATGGCAAAAGACTGATGATCATTCGGACACATGAGCCGGAAAAGTTATATTGCAAAAACACCACTGTGTACAAGCACCGTCAAATATGTGAGTATCCAGATAGTGGATGTTACGTCTATGAGTAGGATACCAGCTTGTTGGGGCTTTCAGGATTTTTGAGTTGGAGGTGGGTAAACAGCCTTGGTTCACACTCTCTATTTCTTGGACTCAATTATCCGATTACCAAGGAGATCACCGTTGGCAAGGACGTTGATGGAAAAGAGGCTCTGTTTGCTATGGAAACTGTGTCTACACGGCGAGCCCTAGGAGTTCGAGAGCAAACTCTCCTGATTGTCAATGATACAACCTGCAGCAAAAAGAAGGTGAGAATGTCAAAGGCATTTGGATTAACTTTGATCCTTGTATGTGTCGAGTCTGACAAGCAATGATGTGGTTCAAGCCTTCAGGTTGATAGATAATTGGGCTATTGCGTCAAAAGGGTGGAGTACTGGTGTCTCCGGATCACTGGTGGCTGAAGCAGGGCTGCAAATTATGATGGTGTTGGATCATCCCTCTTCGAATGACTTGCTTTCTTTGTTGCTTGTTCTGGATGGGTAGTTCTTTCTTTTGTTATGCATATTCCTTGTCATTTGGTCATCCTCGTCTATGTCACTCTTACTAGTAATAGTTGCCTCTATTTAGAATGTCATTCTCGTCTGGATCACGAGAGTCTGAGCGCTCCAGATGGGTGTGTTTTGGTGGTGTAGCAAGACTTGTTATGAACTATCATCTCTTGCTGTTTATGTCAGTAGTAGTCACTAGTCAGTGTTTGAATGTTGTATATATCGTTGTTTCGAACTGTTTATTGTCTCGAACTGCTAGTGGGCTAAATGAGAGCATCACCATTCTCCAGTGTATAGAGTATATCTCCTTTTTCAAGTTATAATTTGGGCTAAGTGTATTTTAGATGATGTACACTTGTTTGGGCCAGTGAGGTATTGTTGAATATGGGCCGATTAGTAACGCAATGCCAAACATGTAATTTATGACTCTCAGGCTGGGCTCTCAAAAGATCCTCAAAAAAATGGTTGGGCTCTCAAAAAAATAAAGAATAAGGACTCTTAGGCCGACATGTGGGCACCACTGGTGTATCCGTGTGCTTGTGCACCGAGAGCATATTGGCGCATGTTCGAAATTCATGCTACCTTTTGATCCCCAATCTCCCGCTCCTCCCCCACCTGTGGAATCTCCAGTTCCCCCAAATCCCCCTCCAGTACTCCCTCTACTCAAGCGCACTATCATGTCTCCGGTCAACGCGGATCTCCGAACCGGAGATCCTAAGGTCCGTCCTGCCTTCGGGCGCTGCGTGCTATCGCTTAACAGTGGCATGGCGGCGCTTGACGACCACTATGCCGGCAAAGTGCTGATGGTAACCATCTACGATGAACGGCCTCCCGTCTTGCCGGACGACCTTGTCAAAGCTCTTGGCATTGCGCACGGCATCCAAATAAGTGACTTGCTCGTCGAAGTCTGTCCGCCACCAGCTGATTTCTTCGTCATGTTCCGGACAACTTTCAACTACAGTCGTGTGTTTGAATCTTCCCGGCGGTTATTCTGTGATGGCGCATTCGTGAGCTTTGACCGGTGGCACCCAGGATGGGGCTTTGTGCCCTTTGAGCTAGAGTTTTTAACAAAGCTTACCTTCCACGACATGCCTCGACGTGCTTGGAATAGCGAGTCCATGAATGAGCTTATCAATGAACTTGGAGGTGAGCACTTAAGTATGTTTGTTCCTCCAGACAGCTAGGCTCTAACGGTTATGGCACGGATGAATAAGCCGTCCACCATATCGAAGGTGACTGGTGTTGACATACCGGTGTAGGAACCAGAGTTGTACTATTCGTCGCCACCAAGGTCGTCGCGGACCACTTTAGGGATGTACCTATATCGAGTGTTCGTGCATGTCGAAGAAGTGGTCAATCCATCAATCGAACTCCTGCCGCCGCCGCTGGTGCCAGGGTCCGTCGACAACGTCCATTATAGGAGTCAACATAAGACTTTCCCCGTGTTGCTCAGAACGATGGATGGCACAGGGCCTACTCCATCGTGCAGCGGAGGCCACTGCTTCTTTGGGAGAAGAGGCAGGGCTGGCTACTTGGATGTGCTCTAATTTGAGGTAACAACTGAATCTTGTCAGATACTAGTTAAATCCGAGCTCTGATGTGCTAGTACATTTGATTGTGACCTATTATATTTTTGTGCTTGCAGTTTTTTAGAAAGGGTTGTACGTCAACTTAATGTGGTAGCAGAACTTATTGTGTTGTCTGTTTGTTTTCTTTGCACAACATTGAAGATATTTCCCCGTCATTGATAAAGACGATGAACTGTTATGTACGAGTTCATTGGTTTCAACATAGCCCTACCCATAGCGATCCACTGCTCACCCTGATTGTGCCGCCTGCGTGAAATTTTTTTATGCAATTTCAGTGTCCTATGATGCTCTATATGATTGTGTCAACTATATAAGTTTTTACTAAGCATCAGCAATGCATATGGCTAAAAGATGTATTTTCGAGCATCGACCGATGAGTCTCTCTCTCTCTCTCAAACACACACACACACGCACATGCACACACACACACACACGCAAGTGGGACCCGTAGAATTATTTCTTCGCTCATGACAGCTTTTAATTAGGTTCCACTGTACTCTAACTTTTTTCTTAAGTTATTAATTGAGCTCAGTGACTTCAAAAAGTTGTCCAGAAGCCTTGTTTGGGCCTTCCCGGCGTTGCTGAATGTGGGCTGAGTAGCCATGTAAAGTTGTGATGTACTACACGTGCCTATTTTGAACATCAGCAATGCAACTGGGCCGACAATTGTACACAATATCCGGGTCAACTTGTTATTCTCCGCCCCGCTAGGCTTCCAATCTTTCCTAGGAGGGATGCATTAGGCTTAACAATAAAATGGGCTTTAAGAAATAATGAATGGGGTGTAATTATCAAAACTGGGCAGCAACTATATAGAAAAGCACCAAACACGTAATTAGTTTAAAAATATATATTATTTTTGGATTTTGAAAATTTTAATTTCATTACTTGTTGCGCACGCAATATTTTGTTGTATTTTTACGTAATACAAATTTATTTTGAAATTATATTTAATCTAACTAGAACTTTCGGGAAAAAAATATTTCGGATGCCTTCAAAATGTGGGAAATTTTATTGAATTCTGGTTTGAGCGGTTGGTTAAAATTATTAATCGTTGTCCTAGCTAGAAAATGGGCTGTACTTTTAACAAACTATAAATGGGTTGTCGTAAATTCCATTAGAATATAAAAACAGGCTGTACATTCTTACAAATCGTAAATTGGCTATATCTTCCTTGCCACACACTTGTGGGCATACTAAGTTGACGCGCCCCCTCAAAAAAACTAAGTTGACGCGAATGCAAGGCTTTGTCAACTTATAGTCAACACACGGTTCTAGCAGCAGTGGTCATTGGATGTCCATCCAACAGATGCGTGCTTCTTCTTAAATCTCGGATATTCTTGCTTCAGCCGCCCAAAAAATGATTCTTCCCCCTGACATCTGGGGCGCACCGTTTCGGAGGCTGACCTGTGGGCCTACTAAATTGACGCGTACCAAGGGCCTTGTCAACTTAGTCAATATAAATGATCTAGCTAGCTGTAGTGACCGTACGGTGTCCTTCCAACGACCTTCGTGCTTCTTGAACCTCTGGTCTTCTTGCTCCAGTCGCCCAAACCAGCGCCGGCCGCGCCGCCTACTCCTGCCTCCACTACTAGAAAAAGGGCTATAGATGGGATTGATACTAATGGCGCACCAGACAAGCGGTGCACCATTAGTATATACTAATTGCGCACCACCTACTGATACGCCATTAGAGTTGAAACTACTAATGGCGCACCTGGCCCAGGGTGCGCCATTAGTATCAATTTTTTTTAACTAGTGCGCCTGTCCAAACATACTAATGGCGCATCCAGATATAGTGCGCCATTACTAGTTGTAACTAGTAATGGCGCACCAGCCGGAAAGTGCGCCACTAATGTTGTTTTTTTATTATATTTTTTATTCCCTTTTTTGCAAAACTACTAATGGCGCACTGTTCCACCGTGCGCCATTACTAGTTTAAACTAGTAATGGCGCACTGTGGGACAGTGCGCCATTAGTATTTTTTTTGCAAAACTACTAATGGCGCACCACCAGGAGGTGCGCCATTAGTAACCTGGATTACTAATGGCGCATTTAGAGTTGGTGCGCCATTAGTAAGTGGGCAGCAACAAGATATTTTGGACAGCCTCTCCTACCCACACTCACTTTCTCCCCACTTCATTCTCTCCACCTCCTCCTTGTCTCGGGTGCCTCCTCTTTTTCACCTCATTTCCACCATAGATTCATTCAATTTAAGTGGTTAAATTACCTTGTTTTGATAGGTAAGTAAGGGGGGAAGCTATATTTATGTTGTTCTCCCTACAACAATGTGCACATGCACTTTTTATGGCCTAGCTAGATCTATGTATGTTCGTGGTGTTGCATATGTTTGTGGTGTTGCATATGTGTTTGTGTTTGGAGGTGTACCGGTATATGAAATTCGATAGTTGCCAATATTTTGCCGGAATGTTGATTCATTTCCGTTTCGGCGAGAATTTTGGCATTAAGCATTCTTTTTGGTCCTATTTTTAGGGAAAGTCATGCCAAATTTTTTCTTGGTTCTAAAATATCGTTTTGCTCTACCCTGCAGGCGACCATGGTCCGCATGATGACCGAAGGCATCGTGAATAGGTTTTTGAGGTCCGCGAAGGCCGAGATGCTTCAAAAGAACGAGACGGAGATAAGATGTCCGTGTCGAAGATGCAAGCTGAAGAGCCTTATTGTGGACCCGGAATCCGGGCAGGTGCGGGACCACTTGCTCTTGCGTGGTTTCATGGATGGCTATCGGTGGCAAGGTGATGAAGATGACTACGAAGTCGTCCATGGGGGCCGGGCAAGAAATGAGGAAGGGCAGCAAGACAACCACCGCGGCTCGGGCGGGCGAGAAGACAAAGAATCCCGAGGAGATGATCACGACGGTGATGTTGTACACAGTCATCATGTAGAAGATGCAGGACATGATGATGAGGAAGATGCCGGAGCAGTCGACGGGCATGATCATGAAGATGATGATGCCGGCGGAGCAGACGACGCTGGACCATCGATGGGCTGGGTGCAGGACCCTCATATTCAAGAGCTGCTTCTCAAGCAGACGGATAACGCAAGAGCTGCCGCCCGAGAGAAAGCCAAGATGGATCAACTTGAGTTAGACGCGGTTACTCCATTGTATGAAGGATGCAGGCCCGAGGATACCCGCCTGAAAGTAACACTCATGGCTCTGGAGATGAAGGTAAAACACAAAATGACCGACGCATGCTTCGACGAGAACATGTCATTCTGGCATGAACGTCTTCCCAAGGGGAACAAGTGCCCGACCAGTTTGGAGGAGGCGAAGAAAATCGTGTGTCCTTTGGATTTACCGCACGTGAAATACCATGTGTGCATGAACAATTGCATCATTTATCGGGACGAGCACGCGGAGTCTACCATATGTCCGGTGTGCGGCGTCACTCGATACAAGAAGAGGAAGAAAGCTCCTCGAAAAGTGGTGTGGTACTTTCTGATCACTCCTCGTCTGCAGCGGTATTTCGCGGACCCTAAGGTAGCAAAGCTCCTACGTTGACATGCGGATAGGGAGGAGAAGAAGCGAGAAGATGATGCAAATGATCCGGAGATAGATAAAAAAGACAAGATGCTGAGTCACCCTAAGGATGCGAGCCAGTGGCAAGCGTTGAACTTCGAAGACCCAGAATTTGGGAACGATCCAAGGAACATCGTGCTGGGCGTGAGCACCGATGGAGTCAATCCGTTTGGCAGCCAGAGAAGCACACATAGCACCTGGCATGTGTTTGTGTGGATGTACAACCTTCCCCCTGGTTGTGCATGAAGAGGAAGTACATTCACATGAGTATGCTAATTGAAGGACCGAAACAACCAGGGAACGACATCAATCTGTATCTGGGGCTGCTGAAAGAGGAGCTTGACACGCTATGGAAAACGCCAGCCAATACGTGGGACGCTGCAGAGAAAGAATATTTCCCTATGAGAGCCGCGCTGCTCATGACGGTGCATGACTATCTCGGTTACGGATATGTCGCGGGGCAGGTGGTCCACGGATTTTCTGGATGCGTTAGGTGCATGGATGACACAACGGATCGCCAGCTAGATAGAGATCCCGGGTCTTCGAAAACCGTGTTCATGGGACATCGAAGGTGGCTTCACGACGATGACCCGTGGAGAAAACGCGAGGATCTGTTCGATGGTGAAACCGAACCCCGAGGACGCCCGCGTACGAGGAGCGGCGAGGAAATAGACGAGCTGTTGAAAAATTGGAAAGACGCAAAAGGTGCCAGAGCCGGGAAAGAAGCGAAAGGCGCTAGAGCCGCTGCTGAAGGTATGGAAAACGAGGTCTATTTTCTGGGACTTGCCGTACTGGAAGATCCACCGTGTGCCTCACAGCCTTGATGTCATGCATATCATGAAGAACGTGTGCGAGAGTCTCCTTGGTACCCTGCTCAACATGCCAGAGAGGACCAAAGATGGGCCGAAAGCAAGGGCAGACTTGAAATCAATGGGCATCAGGCAAGAGCTTCACGCTATATATGATGATGATGATGATGATGATGATGATGATGATGATGATGATGATGATGATGATGATGATGAGGCGAAGCAGGACACGGAAAGTCGTCGCAAAGGCAAAAAGGCCAAGAAGACCGGAAATGACTACCCTCCCGCGTGCTTCACTCTAAGTCAGGAGGAGATCGAGCAGTTTTTCACCTGCCTCGTAGGAGTAAAACTTCCTTACGGTTACGCGGGGAAGATAAGCAGATACCTAGACCCAGCGAAGCTGAAGTTCAGCGGGATGAAGTCTCACGACTGTCACGTGCTGATGACGCAGATACTTCCAGTTGCAATCTGTGGGATCATGGACGCGCACGTCCGTGAAACCCTATTTGGCCTATGCAACTTTTTCGACGTCATCTCTCGGAAGTCTGTTGGCGTGAGGCAACTCAGAAGGCTACAGGAAGAGATCGTGGTGATACTATGCGAGCTTGAGATGTACTTCCCGCCCGCATTCTTTGACGTTATGGTGCATCTGCTGGTCCATATCGTGGATGATATCATCCAACTCGGGCCGACGTTCCTGCACAGCATGATGCCGTTCGAAAGGATGAATGGTGTCATCAAAGGATACGTTCGCAACATGTCACGTACAGAGGGAAGCATAGCCAGGGGCTTTCTGACCGAAGAGTGCATCTCCTACTGCACGAATTATCTAGGCATCGAGAACCCCGTTGGTCTGCCCGTCAATAGGCACCTCGGCAGGCTCGCTGGATGGGGTCACCGTGAGGGTCGTCGCGAAATGCATGTCGACTTCGAGGGTCGACTCGCCGACTTTGAAAGAGCAAACCAAGTCGCGCTACAACACATAGATGTGGTTGATCCTTGGGTGGTAGAGCACAAAACCTTTATTAAGAAGACGTACAATGACCGAGGCCAACAGAGGACGGACGGAGATATACTCAAAGAGCACAACTCATGTTTCACGCGTTGGTTCAAGCAGAAGCTTCTGTCGTACCCTTTACATGAGGATTCTTCCGCGGAAGAACAACTCATATTCGCCTTGTCACAGGGCGCCGAGCACAACCTGATGACCTATGAGGCGTACGATATCAACGGCTACACATTCTACACCGAGGCCAAGGACATGAAGAGCGATGGTTATCAGAACTCCGGGGTAACGATGGAATCCTACACCGGTAATGACAAGGACAGATACTACGGAAGGATCGAGGAGATCTGGGAGCTGAGCTACGCTGGAGAGAAGGTCCCGATGTTCCGTGTCAGATGGGCCAAGAGCGTCCTAAAAGAAGACCGGTATTTCACCACCATGGTTATACCCGAAGCCAAATCCAAGACCGCGGGCGCAAACGTCACCGCGAAAAATGAGCCATGGGTACTGGCTTCCCAAGTGGACCAATGCTTCTTCATTACCGACCCGTCAAAGCCCAGTCGTGTTGTCGTGAGGAGAGGCAAAAGGAAGATCATCGGAATGGATGGAGTAGCCAATGAGCAAGACTTCGACAAGTACGGAGACCCGAGGATCGAACATGACGACGATGATGAAGTAGCAGCATACACCACAAGAAGAAGCAGGACCACCCTACCTAAAGGACGTCCGTTCCACAGAAGAACTCCATTTGCGAAAAAGAAGGGCAAGAAGATTGTGAACAGATAGCTAGCTAAGATCGATTGTATTTAAATCGTAGCCTTCATTTCTCGATTGTATTTCATGGGCACTTTTTGAACTATCATGAATATTTTTAAATTTCATGGACACTCGGTCTCGATCCCCCTCCATCTCGATCGCTATCCCACCTCGCCAGATCCGGTCCCCCTCACTGCCGAGCACCCCCCGGTCCACCGGCCGCCGCCGCCGACCCCCTACACCCTTGATTCCCCTACTCAACCGCCGCCGCCGACCCCCCGCACCCTCCCCCGCTCCACCGGCATTACTGTTTGATGATATTTTTAAAAAAATTATTACTGTCTTATAAAAAAATATTACTGATATGATTTAAACAAGTTTGAACATACTTAAACAAAAATAAGTATCAAACAGCATTTTAAATGCATAAAAAAATTTGTCGCCAGATCCGGTCCCCCTCGCCGCCGAGCACCCCCCGGTCCACCGGCCGCCGCCGACCCCCCGCACCCTCGATTCCCCTACTCAACCGCCGCCGCCGACCCCCCGCACCCCCCGCACCCTCCCCCGCTCCACCAGCATTACTGTTTGATGATATTTTTAAAAAAATTATTACTGTCTTATAAAAAAATATTACTGATATGATTTAAACAAGTTTGAACATACTTAAACAAAAATAAGTATCAAACAGCATTTTAAATGCATAAAAAAATTTGTCGCCAGATCCGGTCCCCCTCGCCGCCGAGCACCCCCCGGTCCACCGGCCGCCGCCGACCCCCCGCACCCTCGATTCCCCTACTCAACCGCCGCCGCCGACCCCCCGCACCCCCCGCACCCTCCCCCGCTCCACCAGCATTACTGTTTGATGATATTTTTAAAAAAATTATTACTGTCTTATAAAAAAATATTACTGATATGATTTAAACAAGTTTGAACATATTTAAACATAAATAAGTATCAAACAACATTTTAAATGCATAAAAAAATTGTGGAGCCTGGGAATCGAACCCAGGACCTCCTGGTGTGAGAACTGGCTGCTGACCAGTTGAGCTAGTAGAGGGGACTTGATGTGGATCATCTCAGGTGGTAGATAACCTGTTGGCTCGAGCAAAATACTAATGGCGCACCAGGGTGAGGTGCGCCATTAGCATGGATGTACTTATGGCGCACCGAGGGGTGGTGCGCCATTAGTATTGTGCCGCCCCCGCCCATCCATACTTCCTCCCGGCCCAAACCTATCAATCCCCTCTCTCTCCCTCGATCCCCTTCCCCTCTCCTCTCCCGACGCCGCTGCCCCGCCGCCTCGACGCCGCCCCGACGCCGCTGCCCCGCCGCCTTGACGCCGCCCCGACGCCTCGACACCGTCCCTTGCCCCTGCGCCCCTGCGCCTCGACGCCCGACGTCTCCAACCACCGCCTCGACACAAGCAGAGGGGCTTCTCCTCCCCCTCGACGCCAGGCAAGCAGAGCGGCTCCTCCTCCCCTTCGACGCCAAGCAAGCAGAGCGGCTCCTCCTCTCCCTCGACGCCAAGCCAGGTGAGCTGCCCCCTCCCCCCTCGGCTGCTTGCTTCTATCCATCCTAACCCTAGGTTGGTTGCATTGCTGCCCCGTCCCTCGTTTGTGATGATTCTATGCTACAAGATCCAATCCAGTCTGACCATGCCTAGCCCCTTCTCCATTGCAGCAGCCCGCCACACTCCTCTCGAGGAGGAGAGGAGAGGAGAAACCCGTGCAGCGCCGTCATTTCCCACACGGCCTCGGCACCGTCTCCTCCCCTCCAAGCTCCATTGAATCCAAGCTGCTGCTAAGGTGAGCTGCACCTCATTAGATCTACCTTCCCCTCCTTAATTATGATAGTCAAGTGGTGCCTACATTTAGAAAAGGATATTCTTCTCATTATGATAGTCAGTGTTTGTCACTTAGAAAAAGGACGTACTTGTCATTCAAGCTTATTTACTTTCTGGTAATGTACTCATTTTGCATCTGAATTTACTTTCTGGAAATATGGATTAACTTTCCTGAAATTTGAGCTTTTCTTAACTAATCAAGAACTCCCCTCTGTATGTGAAACACCTATGCATGACTAATTCTGCACAGCAACATGTCACTTCTGTTAAATTTTGATTTCTGAATGTTTCTGATGTGCAAGCATATCTAGATTAGTAGGACTCTAGTCATGCTGGTCATTGGTGATATCTGCATTCCTACTGTTTGGTGGTGTTGACTGTTTTCTGTAGTTTTCTGAATTGCACATGTTTATTTCGATCCATTAGACCTTTTCAGGACTAACTTAGGTTGGGATTTATATTATTGTCATAACCTTCCTGGAAGGTTCGAGTGAGCCTGCATGCCCATTGATGGGCACCCCTTGTCAGTTGGACCATCTTTAGGTTTCCTGTGTTTCTGAATGTGAAAGCATATCTTGACCCCTGGAACTTTGCATGGCTAGTAGATCGACGGTGGTATCCACATACGTATTGACTAGATATGTGTTGACCGTTACTGTAGGATTCTGATATGCAAGTTTTTTTGGATCCATAGAACCCCTGCACAGCTATTTTTTCATGTTTCTGATGCGAACCTTAATTTGCATTGATGCCTTCCCGTTGTCATTTGGATATGGCTTGTTTAGGTTTCTCACATGCAAATTTATTTGGATCCATTGCACCTTTGCGTTACAAATTATGAAACTGATGCAATTTGTTTGGTGGGCTTTCGTGGAAATGTGCATCAACTTTCCTGAAAGTTAAGCTTGTCTTGACTCTTGACTAGGTGTAATTATGAACTGGACGCGCTTTATGACTAGATGGTGATGCTAGGTGTGTTGATGTATACTTGCTGTCAATTGGATCATGCTTCTTTAGGTTTCATTGGTCAGGCTGTCAATTTTCTTGTGGAATGTGGGTGTCAACGCGTACTTTGATGTCAATTGGATCATTCTTCTTTAGGTTTCATTGGTTGGCCTGTTATTTTGTTTGCTGCCGTCTTTGTCTAGTAAAACTGCCTGATTAGGTTTCTGTTCAACCTCAGAATGCTTTCAGTTCTATTTTGTCAGGCTGATATTGACTATACTGTTTAGTTTATACACTAGTTACCCAGAAAGTTGGTCTTCCTCCTAGCAAGAATATACAGTATTAGATAATAAATGATGGACAGTACTACTTGTCTATTTACAATGAGACAGGGGGCCCGTGGTATCATTATGGGGCTGTGCTACTGTATTATGCCTATAAAAACACTTGTTTGGTCAATTAAACAGGGCATTGAAAATTGACAGGGCATTTTTGTTTTCTGTTGAACCTAAGCAATTTCATACGCTTGACAAAGTTGATGCTTTATTCCTGATGTATAATTTGTTTGTCACATGCTACTGTTGATCCCAAGTTTGATGCATAACAATTGTTGTATGAGTTCTCCAAATGAACAGGAGTACTCCTCTATTTTGATATGAAATCACCATGATAGGTCCACATGCTACTGTTGTCAACATGATAAATAGTTTCAGTTAGTTACCTCTAAAACTATTCCTAATTAACTGAAGAAGAGAAGAGAGGAGGAGTAGTTTATTTCATAGAGTAAACATTAGCACTATTTGACAGTAAAAGGTTTTAGCTAATTTGAATTAACTGAAAGCAGCAGTACATCATTTTTATTGACAGTAAAATGTTCAAAGAAACAGAAATATTAGTACAATAGCTAGATTACACTATCAGTACACTACCAGTAAAATGTTCATTTAGTTTCAGTAAACAAATATTGCCAAGCATGACATGGCCTTTGTGAGCTCCTTTGTATAAAATGAAATGCAAGGTTGCTGATACTGTAACCTAGATCACACAGATCAAATTTTTTTCAATTTATGCAACTTTAAGAGTACCAACTAGATTATACAAATCATTTTTTCTTCAGAAGTCTGTCATAATTTCCCTGTCCTAATTGTTGTTTTGATTCAGAAGTGATGATTTGCTACAACCAGTGCATGCATGCCTTTTTTCTTCTTCATTTTTAGTAAAGTGCTCTGTTCTGGGTCATGGACTTTGTGCCATGGACCAGTGCATGCATGCTGCTGCTGCTGTACTACTTGTCAAGTGATGCTGCTGCTATCTGCGAGTTGCTGCTGCTAGTTGTGATTTTGTCAGGTGATGCTGCTACTACTTGTGATCTTCTAAAATGACCCCTTTCTCCTGAAACGTTGATTAATTTCCGTTTCGGTTGAGAAATGGGGCACTCCAAGGTCAAGAAAATTACCAAAGGTCATGCCCAATTTTCTTGACCTAGAAGGTGCCCGATTCTCAACCGAAATAAAAATTAATTTGCTTTAGTGGTTGGATTAGTTTAGTATTTTTTTCACACACTCAGACACCCTTGCTTGCCATGTGTGTGAGAGAGATAGTGAGAGGAGACAAGAAGAAGGGGGTTAAGAAGATGTTGCCTGCTCATCAAAGCTAACCATCTCCCCCTTTTCACCCCTTTTCCTTTGTCTTTTGTGGGTTGCAAGGAAGCTACTGTCTTAGCGAGCTTAGCTTGTGCATAAATGCCAGTGTTACAATCTAGAAAATTAGCCTGCAAAGATGAGGTCCCATGCTGGCTATACCACTGCATCATGCAACAGTGCCTTGAAGATCCAAGGCAATATCACAAACATCATAGGCAATTTGACCAAACTCACAACCTTGTATCTTTGCAGCAACCAACTTTCTAGACACACCCCTCAAGAACTAGGTTACCCTGAGAATGTGGACTTGCCCCTTAGCAACAACACACTAACAGGTTCTATCCCAAAACACCTAGGCAATATCACAAATATCTCTCAATTGTTCCTTGACAATAACCAACTTTTTGGTGACATTCCTCGATAATTAGGTTATTTGGTCAACTTAGAGATCTTGTTCCTTGACAATAACCAACTTTTTGACCAAACTTTGTTCCTATTTATAGAGAAACATGGCCAACAACGATGAGGCCGGGGGTTCGGGCGGCAAGAAATTCTGGGAGCTGTCCCAGGAGATGGAGGAACAACCTCACTTGTATGAGGACGCCGCCTTCCCCACCGATCCTGAGACCACAGATGGTTCTGCCGAGGATGACCCCACTGATGCCACCACTGATGGTGCTGCCGAGGATGCCACCACTGATGATGGCGGCGCACGCACAGATGGCAGCCAACCGAAGAGGCAACGGAAGGACCGGCGCCCGACCGTGCTCCGCACCCTCAAGGAGGAAGTTACTGAAGTGGACTCCAACGGGAATCCAGCGGCGCCCGAACGAAGAGTCAAGGGGTACTCGCTTCAGCTCGGGTGCATTCTCCGGAGCACCGTCTCGATCAACATCGAGAACCTCAGGCATCCTGACCGAGGGAATTTGCACAACCTCCTCTTCACGAAGCTGCACGTACGATACAAGTTCCCCGCTGAATTTGAAAACACAAGCCTCAAAGGGAATAAAGTGAACAATGCTGCCCTCACGAAGATGAGCACGGCCCTGTCTACTTGGAAAAGCAATGTGAAGAGAATGATCGAGAAAGGTGAGAGTTATGAGAAGATCAAGGAGAAAAATCCTTCGATCACCGAAGATGACTACAACGACTTCAAGATCAATTGCTCGAGCACCGCAAGCTCCGAATCAAGTAGGTGGGGGAAAGAAATGCGGGAGCTGAACTTAGGGGAACACACACTCGGTCCCGGCGATTACAGAGTGGCGGAGCCTATATGGGACAAGGAGGAGGCGGACCGTGCCGAGCAAGGCCTACCGCCCCTCTTCGATAAATACGGTGACAAGCAGACCAGGAACTTTGTCAGGGCCCGGTACAAGAAGGACCCGAAAACAAAGGAGCTTACCACGGATCCGAAGACCAGGGCGCTTGAGCTTGTTCTGGTAAGGAATACACCCCCGTGTAATTAGCTCCATATGGTTGCATTCTAATTAATGAAGCCAAATTTCTAAATGGTTCACATTCCTTCCGCAGGCGACTGAAAGCAGTAGCGCGGGGTCGACTAAGAGCAACCCTTGGGACACCACTCTAAATAGGGCGTTGAATGTAATGAAGAACAAGGATAAGCTCAGTAAGCCGATGTCAGCTGGTCGTGTGGCCGGCAAAGGCTTGTCGACAAAATGGTCGTCATACTATAACACTGGTGGGCGAAAGGAGAAAAAGACCAGCTCGGAAAGCTAGGCGCGCGAGGTTCAAGAACTCAGGGCACAGGTGGCGCGGATTCCAGAGATTGTCCAAGAGCAAGTGCAACAACAACTCGGAGCGACGATCACCGCCATTGTGCCTACCTTGATCCAGGGGATTAGTGCGTGGATTGCAGGCGGCCAACAGGGTCGCCCCCGATTCCTAGCTTCACGGCCAGCAACTCGTAGAACGCAATGGCGGGGCCATTGGTGTCTCCGGCGGAGGCGGCATTGGTGTCTCCGGCGGAGGCGGCACGGGAGCTTAATGCACCCGGGTGTACGCCGGCCGGCACCTCTGCAGCAAGCGGCCCCTCTGTCAACTGCACGCCCACTGTTGGCGGTGCCTCGACATTAGCCGAGCTCGATGCCATCATCACGGTAATTAATTAAGCCTCTCTCGGCCGAGGACTTCATCTCCTTGCCTTTGACTGGGCATCCCTGACGCCCTACATGTTTTCGCAGGGCGCCGCCGACGTTCCGTGCACTCTCCTGCACTTCGTGAACAACGAGTTGGTCGATGTCGCCAAGGGCAAAATCGTTCAACCGGGCAACCCCTTGTTCCACGGTACCCAAATGCCACCCAACTTGTTTAGGGTTCAACTGGTTCGGGTGCTGCCAGGCTGCGACGAGTTGTTACCTCCGATTCGACCCGTCGGGGCCGACGATGATGACGTGATGACCCTCAGCGCTTGCCTGAGCTGGCCCTTGCTTTGGCCGAAGAGCCAGATTCGTTTGGGGGCGGGGGACACCACCCCAAAGACAACACCGCCAGTTGTGCCGCCGCCAAGTCGGCCCCATGGCAAGACCGCCGCAACGGTGCCGGACATCCCTATGCCACTGGATCCAAACATGCATATGGCACAGGATCAAAACAACGACGACGACGATACATTTGCCAACGTCGATCAGTACTTTGCCGATCATGGGTACGGTGGCGACTTCATGGGGCCTCCTTCTCAAGAACCCAACCCAACAAAAGACGTGCGCGATCTAGCTGGTACCGCGGAGAAGCCAAGTTGCAACAGGCGTCGTCTGCAGTTCAGCTCTCAAGAGACGCCTCCAGCTGCCGACTTCACCGAGCCTCAGATAGGCGAGGTGCGAAATATGATCAGCCCCAACACACTCAAGAAGGCGGTCTGTGAGCAGAACTCGGTCCCATTACAGGAGAAGAAGAAGGCACGCAAAAGAAAGACTAACAAGGGTGCGGGCCAGCCGGCACCGACTACGATCCGTGCTCAGGACGGGCCACCTTCACCTGAGGATATCTCGAGGAGGGTGCATGTGGCGGGTAGGCCGATGCTACCGAGAAATATGCTCGATGCTGCAACCGGTGCTATGCGGAGTCTGCATGGCAGTGTTCTTTCTTTGGAGAAGCGGCGTCTCGGAGAGAAGGATGTGGCATACCCGGTTTTTGCGGCCAAGGTGCCAGAGGGCAAGGGCTTTGTGGATAACTCCATCGGGGGTACGATCGTCCTGCGGTTTGATGACATCCACGCTATGTTGAACCTTCATCCGCTGCACTACACCTTCATTCGGCTATTTTTGCTGAGTATGGAGATGCGGATCATTCGCGACAAGACCCCGGACATCGTGATAGTCGACCCCTTCTACATGCGTGCCAAGATCTTGGGCAGCGCTGGGGACTGGCAAGTCGCGAGTTCTTACCTCGAAGGCGTCATTCTGGCAAACCAAGATAAGGATAACTTCCTTGTGCCTTACTTTCCCGAGTAAGTCCTCCCCTCAACCGCCCCGTAACATATGAATTCTTAGATTTCGATCGTTTTTCTTTTAACATTCCGTGTTTTCTGCAGTGACACACATTGCACGCTCATCCTCCTAAGCCCCAAATATTCCATGGCCACGTATTTCGACCTGGACCGTCAGTCGAACGTAGACTACACAAATGTCAAGAAGGTTCTTGATGATGTTCTCCCCGGCTACGTCATATCTGGAGGCACCTTCACCAGGCCTATTCGTAAGTACGGCAAGCACGTGTTCTCCCACAATACGACGTTATGCTGCGTCAAGCAGCCGCCTAGCGGTCAGAAGGGTGCCTACTACGCCATCCATCACATGCGGGCGATCGTACGGGACCATCATCACCTTCTGCTACCGAGTAGACTCAAAGATTGGGCCGCGAGCGTGTCGGCAATCCAGGACGCGGACATCAGACAAGAATTCTTTCGCATCCAGTCGGAGTTTGCGGAAATCATCCATCAAGATGTCCTTCGTACCTCGGGGCAGTTCTACCTCAGAAATCAACCATCCAACAGTGACATCGACACAATCCTACAAATGCAGGCTGACAACGCCCGTTCTTTCATGACTCCCACGATAGACGGCGGCTTCATCCACGCTCCGGTCCCTTGAGTCGAGTCGAAAGCAGTGATGCTGTGTCTAGTTCTGAAACATGGATTGGCTCATGTTGTAATTAAACTTTAATGAACTTGTAGTATGTCTCTTTGGTTTCGAGAGTCGTTCAACTTAAGATGTAATCGATGCTATTAATGTCTTGCTTTTCTCTTCCGATCGTTCTATTGCATACTTATATATTGCTTATGTATTGTCTGTGAATTGGTACTAACATTTCGTTTGGCTACTGCATAGCGATGCCGTGGTATGTCGTGTACAAGGGTAAGGTTCCCGGAGTCTACGATGACTGGGAGGAGTGTCGGAGACAGGTTCACCGATTCAGCGGTAACAGTTACAAAGGGTACGCCACTAGGGCCGAGGCCGAATCTAGATACACCCGCTATCTAGCGGGAGAGGGGATGGAGCGTTGGAGGAACCGGATGAAGACGAGTTTCATCGTGATGATGCTCATCGTGATGACCGCAGCTCTCTTCTATGTGATGGTAGTTTAGATGATCGATATCGACTTGTAATGTGAAGACAAACTCACGGTCTCGAGACTTGTAATATAATGTTCTATCTTTGTTCGGTCTTTTCAATTTGAAGACTAATATGATGAATTGTATTCGGAGACTAAAATGATGAATTGTATTCAGAGACTAATCTTCTATTGTATTCGATGAATCTGTTGTTGATGTGTGCTGTTTATATTTTGTCCAATTATACATTTTGTAACCTGTGCAAAAAACAGAAAATAAAAAAATAAAAAAAACCTAATATTCATACTAATGGCGCATCACACCATAGTGCGCCATTAGTATGCCAAAGGATACTAATGGCGCATCATTAAACAGTGTGCCATTAGTATGCCGAACTTACTAATGGCGCATCTCGTTGTCGTGCGCCATTAGTATGACAAAGCACCTGGGTATACATGGCCCCCTGGGAGGCATACTAATGGCGCACTGTTGTATATACTAATGGTGCATCTGAGGTGCGCCATTAGTATACCAGATACTAATGGCACACCCGTGGTGCGCCATTAGTAAAATATACTAATGGCGTGCTACTAATGGCGCACCACTAATGCGCCATTAATGGCCAAATTAGGTGCGCCATTAGTAGGCCTTTTCCTAGTAGTGCTCTCGTGTCCGGCTATGCTGCCATCGCTGGCCATGCCATCCCTCTATACTCACCCACACCTCCTGTTATTCTCCGGTGACGGCAGCCTCACACCGTAGCCGAAGCAGTCAACCCACGTACTCCCCACCGCGTGGGCATCCACTGCCACGTCTTCCCCAGCTCCGCGTCGTTCCCTTCCTAGGCCTCGCTATCGATGTCAAAACCGGCGGATCTCGGGTAGGGGCTCCCGAACTGTGTGTCTGAGGTCGATGGTAATAGGAGACGGGGAACACATTGTTTACCCAGGTTCGGGCCCTCTCAATGGACGTAAAACCCTACGTCCTACTAGATTAATATTGATGAGTATGGGGGTTACAATAGTCATCTACCATGAGATCGTAATGGCTAAAACCCTAGAATTCTAGCCTATTTGATTATGATTGTCCTTCTCTAAGGATCTAGCCCTCCGGTTTGTATAGACATCAAAGGGATCTAGGGTTACATAAAGTCGGTTACAGTGAAAGGAATCTTCATATTTGGTCGCCAAGATTGCCTTCTACGCCAAGGAGAGTCCCATCCGGACATGGGTAGAGTCTTCGGTATTTGCATCTTCACATCCCATCAGTCCGGCCCATGGCTAATAGGCCGGACGCCCAAGGACCCCTTAGTCCCGGACTCCCTCAGTAGCCCCTGAACCAGGCTTCAATGACGAGGTATCCAGCGCGCAGATTGTCTTCGGCATTGCAAGGCAGGTTCCCTTCTCCAAAATAGTCTTCGGACGCAAAGAATGTATCTGGATCTGTAACCCAAGTACCACACACAACCGCAAAGAGTATAATATTTCACGAGTATAATCCGCTGACAACTTTTTGTAACGTGATATTACATCCCTGCCCGATTATTATTTCAAACCGTTTTTCGGCCTGCCGCTTCGTATTTCAAGATGCAATTTTATTAGCACGTCTTGTCAAAGCAGAGATCGTGTCCCCTTATTGCGGGATCCTCATCAATACGGGTATGGGTAATCCAACCGTGCCGCCTGCACGGCCCCAAGGGAATAGGCGAGTTTCGTGGGAAGTGAGGAAGCGTTTGATATTCACCATCTTTATAAGGAGATAAAGATTCCCTTTCTTCACCCACGCCTTCTCTGTCTCTGCCCTTCCATTCTCGAGCTCCAGCGCCCAAGTGCTCATATTTTCCGCCTCAAGGAAGCACTCAACTATGTCCGGATCTGGAGGGCAAGGCAAGTGAATGGCCTCCTCCGTTAAGGAGAATGACATCACCAAGCTTCAGGAGGCCGGGTATCTGGTGAAAGAAATCGCCCACCGGCTTCCAGCCAGGGGGCAAATTGTCCCCACCCTGAAGCCTAACGAGAGGGTGGTGTTCATCCCCCACTTCGTCCGCGGGTTAGGGTTTCCTCTCCACCCTTTCGTCCACGGACTTATGTTCTATTACGGGCTAGATTTCCATGATCTTGCCCAGAACTCTTTCCTCAACATCTCAGCATTCATCGTCGTGCGTGAGGCCTTCCTCCGCATCCAACCTCACTTCGGACTGTGGCTCAAGATCTTCAATGTGAAGTCGCAGGTGGTGGATGGCCAGCACGCGGAGTGCGGAGGTGCCATGGTGAGCAAGTTGTCCAATGTCACGTGGCCCAAAGGTAGTTTTGTGGAGACCGTCAAGGAGTGGCAGAAACTGTGGTTCTATATCATAGAGCCCCGCGACACCACTTGGGCCGCGGCTCCCGAATTCAAGTCCGGAGCTCCAATGCGGCTCACCTCTTGGATAGAGAAGGGCCCAAATTGTTCTTCGTCGGATGAACTGATAGCGCTCGAGACGCACATCCAAAGCATGGTGGATAAAAACATCAAGCTCATCGACGTGATCCAGGTGATGCTAGTTTGTCGGATCCTCCCACGCCAAAGCCGAACTTGCCCTTTATGGGAATTCTATCCAAAGAAGCACGAAACCTTGGAAAGTATCTTCAGAACCACTCACGAAGATGCCTGGAAGTTGCTCTTTAAGGGCAATGAGACGCCACCAGCCATAGACTCGGACCACGGGCACGATCTTGTCCATCCTGCCAGTGAGGTAGGTCTTTCATGTCTCAAGGCGTATCCTCTACCTGCTTGTTCAAGGAGGATATCTAAACTTCACTATTTTTTTAGTTTTTCAGGTATGGACAGAGAAAGCAGAGCGGATTCAATGTTCAGCTCTGCTGCCCGAGGAACCAGTCATCCCACTCCTGGCGAAGATGCTGGTCCAGGGTGGCCCTCGCCGCAAGGGAACTTTGGACGTGTCGTCCGAAGAAAAGACTCACTCCTCCGCCACCGAAGACGACGAGGAGGAGGAGGAATAAAGTAACTCTCCGCCTGGTGGGGGGAGGAAGAAGAGGGCGGCCTCCGCAAATCTGGAGGCAGAGGCGCACAAGAGGGGGAAGGGGCCCCTTGCGAATAACTCCGCGTGGGACGTTGACAGCAGCCCAGAGCGACGCCCCCGAAATAGGCCCCTGGCCGCATCGTAAGTACTAGAAACCTGCATACGTCCATGTACCCGACCTCTCTTCTTCATGGTATCAACATGTGTAACACCCCGAGGCCAATGTGCCAGGTGTCTTCCAGTTATTCGTTGTTGTTGCGTTGTCATTGCTTGCGTGTCATGCATCTCATATCATGTCATCATGTGCATTTCATTTGCATACATGTTCGTCTCATGCATCCGAGCATTTTCCCCGTTGTCCGTTGTGCAATCCGGCGCTCCTATGTCTTCCGGTGTCCCTTTCCACCTCTTTTCGTGTGCAGGTGTTAAATGTTTTCGGATTGGACCGAGACTTGTCATGCGGCCTGGGTTTACTTCCGGTAGACCGCCTGTCGAGTTTCGTGCCATTTGGACTTCGTTTGATACTCCAACGGTTAACCGCGGGACCGAAAAGGCCTCGTGTGTGTTGCAGCCCAACACCCCTCCAAAGTAGCCCAAAACCCACATAAACCCCCTCCATCATCTCGGTCGTTCGATCACGATCGCGTGGCCAAAAACCGTGCTCAATTTGGACACTCCTAGCTCCCTCTACCTATATATATGTGGCTCTCCCCGAAAATTCGTGGATGAACCCTAGCTTCTTCCTCCTCCCGCCGACGGACACGTCCACCCTCACGCCTGGACATGTCCGCCACTGCCCCTGCCAAATCCAGAGCCGCCATCTGTCCGCCGCCGTTGTCCCCGCGGCCGCAGCCCGCCGAGCCCATCGCGGGCCTGCGCGAGCCCGACCGCGCCCGTTCGCCGCGCTCGATCCAGGATCCCCACTCCCGTAGTCGCTCGAAGGGAGGATCCCCTCGATCCAGAGCCCCGCCGCCCATCTCCGGCGACTGCGCCTCGTCGGAGCACGCTGCACCGCCGCCTTCCTTCTCCGGCGACCAGGAGCCCCGCCGACGACCTCCAAGGCCAGCCGCCAACCCTGCTCCTCTCCTCCCCTCGATGTGCTCTCTCTCCCCCTCTAATCTCTCTGTCTCTCTCGTCCTACAGAGAACCACCATGGGAGGCGAGCTCCAAAGCTCCAAGTCTAGCCGCCGCCTCATCGGAGCGCCTCCGACCCCGCCGTGCCCGGATCCGGCAAGCCCGCGCCGCCACGGACCCATTCCCATCCTTCCCGAAGCCCACCGGAGTCCCACGCCCCCTCGCCGCCATCGTTGACTTCCGCCATGGCTGCTCTGTACGAGGATGAGCTACCCCGACCTGGATCCCGATTTGCAATGGTAGTTTTTTTCACCAAGTCCCGAAACTCCCTGTCATTATGATGCCTTGTTCATTGCCCCATAACTCGGTTACCATTACTCCGATTCGTGCGTTTAGCATATAAAAATGTTCGTCTCGAAGAGTACATCAATTCATCTCATTGCATCATTTTCATTTGAGCTCATCTTGATGCCCGAAATGCTGTTGGAAAAGGGCAATGTGAGGAATTTGTCAGATCTGTTTCATCCAATAGCTATTTGTCATTTTTGCCATGATTAATGTGTGCATGCTATGATCCTGAGCTCTACATGAGTTTTGTTATATGCCATGCCATGTTTACATAGGTGCTTACCATGTATTTTTGTGATATGTGTTATGACTAGCACACGCTTGCAAAGTAGCGTAATCGGTAATGCTGATTTCAGGGACTTCGAATTTCACTAAGTCCTTGTCCTGATTTTGTCATTATGCCATATGTTCATGTTGTTTCCTAGTGATCCGTGCCTCTTTTGAGAATGATCAGTAAGGATGATTTTTTAACATTGTGGTGCTCTATCCATCCATGTATTTGTTTGCATATATGGAGCAACCTAGCTTGAGTCAATTGAGCTCTACTTTTGCTATATCGTGAATCCTGACAGATTGTTGACATGATTAGCGATTTTGCCGAGGATGTTGCTATTGATCCGTGTATGCTATGTTGTTGTTATTGCCATTTCTAGCTTCTATGTCATGTATTCTTGATGGGTGTATGCTTAGTTTGTCATGCCATGCTCTATAGTGAGTGCATCGAGCTTGTGAACATGCCTACTCGTTAACTGTTTTGCATGCTCCAGTCTGAATCTGTTTATGTTTTTGCCATGTTCACATGCTTGCAATTGTATTTTCCGATCCCTTTTGGCTCAAGGTCACTAGTGGACTTTTGTTAAATGCTTTGAGTAGCTTCATTCCATGCCTTGATTTGCCATGTTAAGTTCCTGTATCATGTAGTTTTCATGCTCTAAAGTGTGCTTCCTGATGATAAATTTCAGACTTGTGTTAATTTCACTAAGTTTGAAACCTGTTATCATTTGCTCTTTTGCCATGCGTGTTTGAACCTGTTAATGAGTGAATTAGCCGTAGCTCAGTGTTCATCTTTTGCTAAGCATCTTGAGTGGATCCCTGCCATGTATTTTGTTTCCATGATTGAGTGCCGTAGCATATTTAACTTGTTGCATTTAGATGGCTACTTGCTGTTTATCGCAGACCGGTGCCATATTTGTTTTGCTTGCCATTTCTAAACCGTGCATCCGATTCCGGTCATCTTTATACGGATTTCAACCGAAATCACCTCACCTTTCCAGTGGAACTCTTGGATTTCCAAGTTGAGGCCAGGTTCAATCAGTCCTTGTCAAATCTTGCATATGCATCACATATCGCATCCCGCATAGCATACCATGTTTGCATCATGTTGTTTGAGCATTGCACGTGGTTGATTGTGTTCCGTTTGCTTGTTGTTCTTGTTTGGGTAGAGCCGGGAGACGATTCCGTGAACGAGGAGCCCGTTGAGTTCGCTTACGAGGATCAAGTCAACTCTGACAACTTTGCAGGCAAGATGATCATACCCTCGAAATCACTTCTATCTTTGCTTGCTAGATGCTCGCTCTTTTGCTATGCCTATGGTACGATACCTACCACTTGCTTATCATGCCTCCCAAATTGCCATGTCAAACCTCTAACCCACCTTGTCCTAGCAAACCGTTGTTTGGCTATGTTACCGCTTTGCTCAGCCCCTCTTATAGCGTTGTTAGTTGCAGGTGAAGATTGGAGCTTGTTCCATGTTGCAACATGGATATTTTGTTGGGATATCGCAATATCTCTTATTTAATTAATGCATCTATATACTTGGTAAAGGGTGGAAGGCCGACCTTATGCCTGGTGTTTTGTTCCACTCTTGCCGCCCTAGTTTCCGTCATATCGGTGTTATGTTCCCGGATTTTGCGTTCCTTACGCGGTTGGGTTATAATGGGAACCCCTTGACAGTTCACCTTGAATAAAACTCCTCCAGCAAGGCCCAACCTTGGTTTTACCATTCGCCACCTAGCCTTTTTTTCCCTTGGGAGTCACACATCCCGAGGGTCACCTTTATTTTAACCCCCCGGGCCAGTGCTTGTCTAAGTGTTGGTCCAAACTAGAGCCCCTTGCAGCGCCACCTCGGGGAAACTCGAGGGCTGGTTTTAGTTGTACGGATTTCTTATCCGGTGTTTCCCTGAGAACGAGATATGTGCAGCTAATATCAGGATGTCGGCGCATCGGGTGGTCTTGCTGGACTTGTTTTACCATTGTCGAGGATGTCTTGTAACCGGGATTCCGAGCCTGATCAGGTCTTCCCGCTAGAAGGAATATCCTTCGTTGACCGTGAGAGCTTGTGATGCGCTAAGTTGGGACACTGAACTTTCGAAAGCCGTGCCCGCGGTTATGGGCAGATGGGAATTTGTTAATGTCCGGTTGTAGAAAACCTGAAGTTGACCTTAATTAAAATACATCAACCGCGTGTGTTACCACGATGGTCTCTTCTCGGCGGGGTCTGGGAAGTGAACACGGTGTTGGAGTTATGCTTGACGTAGGTTGTTCTAGGATCACTTCTTGATCATAGTTTCTCGACCGTGCTTTTGCCTTCTCTTCTCGCTCTCCTTTTGCGTATGTTAGCCACCATATATGCTAGTCGCTTGCTGCAGCTCCACATCATACCTTTACCTTACCCATAAGCTTAAATAGTCTTGATCGCGAGGGTGCGAGATTGCTGAGTCCCCGTGACTCACAGTTACTTCCAAAACCAGTTTGCAGGTGCCGATGTTTCCGAGCAGGTGACGCAAACAAGCTCAAGGAGGAGCTCGATGAAGATCTTGTCCTTTGTGTTGTTTCATTCTAGTTGATCAGTAGTGGAGCCCAGTCGGGACTATCAGGGATTTGTGTAGCATTTGGGGTAGTCTTCTTTTATTTTGGATCCGTAGTAGGACCTTGAGTGTATTTGGATGATGTAATGCTTTATTCATGTAATTGTGTGAAGTGGCGAGTGTAAGCCAACTATGTATCTTTTCCCTTATTGTATTACATGGGTTGTTTGTGAAGATTACCTCACTTGCGACATTGCTTTCAATGCGGTTATGCCTCTAAGTTGCGCTTCAGCACGTGGGAGATATAGCCGCATCTAGGGCGTTACAACATGCTTAATCATGCTATTGCAGTCCGGCCCACGACAGCTCCCTGGGATCCTCATTAGGAGGTTCACTGGATCCGAAGGCGATGGCCAGCGAGTCTCCGCCAGCCGCTCACTCTCCCAAGGCCAAGGGCGATGTCGAGGTGCTGTCCCGGAGGACCTTCCCAAGCCAAGGGGAGGTTCCGGAGGCCGTCAGGGAGGCGACGGAGGGCGAAACCTCGGTCGCCAAACACCTGGGGGAGCAGATCCCCATGTTGACCGGCGAGGGCTGTGTTCAGTTTGTCCCCCATCCGGATATGGTTCCGGAGACCTATATGGCTCCGGGATCCGGCGATCAGCCTCCTTCGAGGGAAGGAGGTGCGCCTATCCCGCCGGTGATCTCTGTCCAACCATAGGCACCAGATAATCTGTTGGAAGCGCTACGAGGCTCTTTCATTGTGGACGAACACCGTATCATTATGGCTACGGTGATTAAGAGGGTTCATTCCATCAAGAGCGGAGTAACCGAAGCCTCTAGCAGCGTGCTGACAGGCTTTGAGGTAATCAACGTAAAAGAGAAAGTCCCAATATATACAGCGTGCTGACAGGCTGAGACACTGTCCGGTGTTCATAAAGAAAAGCCGGACAGAGGATCAAGTAATGTTCGCAGGAAACTAACTAAATATGTCTTATGAACACATGCGTCACTGCTGGCCGCCACCTCTCATGCCGCTGAGGTCTCAGACTAAAGAAGAGTCTGAACCAGGCCGAAGAAGAGCTCTGCCTTGTGAAAAGGCAGCTGGAGGACAAGCAAGGTATGTGGAGACTTGCTATATGTTTGGAAATAATAAACGACGTATATTGATTGTAGTGTCGTGATATTTGTAGGAGCGTTGGCCGAGGCCGAGGAGAGGGCGGCGAAGGAATGAGCCGTCTGAAAAAAGCATGAGGCCAGGGTTAGGGAAGTCCAGCAGGAGCTCCAGGATGCTTCCAAGAAATACGAGTCCTTGGAGCGTCAACATGTGGCCCAAGAATCCGAACTTGAGAAGGCCCGCCAGAGCGCACAAGAGGCCCGGACCGAAGCTCAAGACGCCCTCCAGGAAATCCATGAGGCCAAAAAGATCGCGGTGGGTAAGGATTTTATTATGCAAAGCAAGTATGTGGAGAAGAGATATCTCTTACTGGCCCGTATTTGGAGTTCTCCAGGAGTGTTTGCGGATCTGCCGCGCAGCGTTTCTGACGCTGCTGAATTCTTCTGAGCCGGAGAGGGGAGCTCGACGGAGAAGTTGTTCTAGACGCAACACCTTGCGCCAGAACATCCGGTGCCCTTGAGCGATCAGCTAAAACAGCTGGTCGAGCTACATAAGGTGGCCGAATTGGCCATGAAGGACTTGATAGTCCGGTTGTGGCCAGCCAAAGTTATCCCCAGAAGCTACTTCGGTCTCGTGAAGCGGCTAGTCGACGCCTGACCTCGGCTTGACGCCATCAACAGATCAGTTTGTATCAAATGTGCGTGGATGGCCTTCGCTCGTGTTAAGATGTAGTGGGCAAAGATGCATGTTGACACGGTCGCGACCGAAGGACCGCCTATGGGCAAGGAGTACCGCAGGCCCGAGGGATTTTTTAGCGAAGTCCTTGAGGGATCCCGCATTGTGGCGGAGTAATGTACGAAGGATGTAATCTTTGAATGAATACTGCTATATCGTCTCGCCCTATATAAAAACAAGTTCGGCTATGTAATATACTGTTTGTTTAATATTTTACCTCCTGTGCGGTCGTGTTTATGAAATTTTGAGAGTTGGCCAGTCTTCGGCTTCAGCCCCCACTTAGGTAGTACGTGAGTGTTCGGGATGGAATCTAAACACTCTTGATCCATTTTGTTTGGTCCTTGAAGGAGGTGTTTAGCGCAACGAACCAGGCAATCGGACTATGTGGCTTTATCACTCTCACTTAGCCATAGCAGTTCTACAATTAAAACTTTAGTTGCAGCCCCTATTGTCCGAACTAGGGTACTGTAATCACCTGATCAGGTAAAAAGCCGATTCATCGCATAATGCAGAAAAAATCGCTAAAGATTTGAACGCTCCGTAGAGCTGACCGGCTCTCACCGCATCATGACAGTCAGATTTCGGCTTTCTCTACTGAGGTTCTCATCCGGATGAACCTGGACACAATCGCAGTAGTTCTCCCTTTACTACCCTAGTCGATATATCAGAACGTTAGGTAGTAAGCACAGGAGCCGGGCAACCCAACTATTGACCAAAGGCATGATTCGGAGCCAATGCATATAATGCTAAATTCGGGGTGCCGAACTGTGTTGTAGAAAGTGTTTGGACTTTCCTACCGTATTATGGGTCACAATGAAGCCCCTGGCAGATTAAAGCATACCAAAGTGTACGGTCGCAACTTTGAGAAAGTCATCAAAGAAAAAGGGAAAAGGGGGTAGTAAGACAGTGCCGCAGAAGATTGGCCGCAAACTATTTCCGTTATAGTTTGATTAATACGTCAAAGCATATTCGTACAAGTGGTGCGATAAGCAGCCGGGCTATTTAACATGCCCTAACTAAGGGACATCTGCGTGTGGGTCCTGAAGGCTGGTAGAGTGATCATTAAAGAGACCGTCTAGGAATTCCCTTGTATGCTAGTGTTTCTTGCAATCTTGGTATATCCATCCTGCCGAGAGGACCGATGATCAGGCTATCAGAAGAAACCTGCGGAAAAAAGGACCTGAAAAGGATAAAAAGGAAAAATGGAAATTATGTGTGTCCAGGAGTGGTCAAGCCGTATTATGGATCACAAGATTGTTATGCCTCCGTCTATGCCCATGGTATTTTGAGTGTGTAGTTATGTACGCACGGTATGAATGCCACTTCTTGGTTGGGACGGGGACGGAGGCCGAGTGGCTAGTCGAGCTCTTGACGAGCTGGGTTGTTCTGCTGCAGAGTAGTCCGGACTCGTTTGACAATGTCCGGGAGTTCGGCCGGCGAATTGAGGTTTTGCTTGAAGAGGCCGCTCTGTACTTCTGCTGCTAATACGGCGGTGTGCTCCTCGGTATGGAGGGAGCATTCCGTGTTCCCATTGACTGTTATGACGCCGCCTAGTCCGGGCATCTTGAGATTAAGATAAGCATAGTGTGGCACCGCGTTGAAGCATGCAAATGCGGTCCATCCGAGCAGTGCATAATAGCCGCTGCAAAATGGGAAGATATCGAAGATCAGTTCTTTGCTTCAGAAATTGTCCGGAGATCCAAAGACAACCTCTAGTGTGATTGAGCCCGTATAGCGGGACTCTACACCTGGTATGACTCCTTTAAAGGTAGTCTTTGTGGGCTTAATTCTTGATGGATTAATGCCCATTTTGCGCGATGTATCCTGATAGAGCAGGTTCAGGCCGCTACCACCATCCATGAGGATTCGCGTGAGGTGAAATCCATCAATGATTGGGTTGAGGAACGGTGTAGCTGAACCACCATGACGGATACTGGTCGGATGGTCCCTGCGATCAGAAGTGATAGGGCTAGAAGACTATGGGTTGAACTTTGGGGCGACTGGCTCCATCGCGTAGACGTCCCTGAGCGCGCGCTTGCATTCTCTCTTGGGGATGTGGGTAGCATATATCATGTTTACCATTTTAACTTGGGGGGGGGGGACTTCTTCTGTCCCCCTATGTTCGATGGCCGGGGCTCCTCGTCATCGTCTTCGCTTTGCGACCCCTTCTCCTTGTTCTCGGCATTTAACATGCCGGCCTGTTTAAAAACCCAACAGTCTCTGTTGTTGTGATTGGTTGGCTTGTCCGGAGTGCCATGTATCTCGCATGGGCGATCGAGTATGCGGTCCATGCTGGATGGGCCCGAATTGTTCCTTTTGAATGGCTTCTTCCGCTGGCCAGACTTGGAGCTGTTGAATCTGCCGTTGACCGCTGTGTCGTCGGTATTGTCACCGTTGTGTCGATGCTTGTATCTGTTGCTTCGGGTAACTTTTGGCTGGGTGCTTGAGGCCGTACACCTCGGCTGCCAAGACATTAGTCCATCTATCATTAAGAAGATCTTGATCAGCTTGAAGCTGCTGCTGTTTCTTTTCCAAGCTCCTTGCAGTGGCTATTAGCTGGTGCTTGGAGCGCTCCTGTTCGAGAGGTTCCTCGGGCATGATAAAATCCTCGGTGCCGAGGCTTGCCTCATCCTAGGAGAGTGGAAGATAATTACTGTCCTCCGAGTCTTCATGTGTGGCCTGTTTACCAGGGCTAACTTGCCCATCTTCCTATTCATCCTGTTCGAAAGTTGGCTGAACGGGGTCTTCATTGTCTTCAGCACCGTCCGGAGTGTTATCTTCTCCTGTGCCGGTGTTGCTGTCTTTGCTGCGGCGTGTCTTAGAGCGGCGCCGTTGACACCGGCGCTTTGGTTGTATCTCGGGAGGTTTATCCTCAACTAGATCTTCCGTGTCATCACTTCTATTCTCTTTTGGTGAATCCACCATGTATACGTCATACGAGGAAGTGGCCGTCCAGTGTCCGGTAAATGGCGGGTTTTGGGCCTCTTCTTCTCCGGCATCGTCGTCCATACCGTTGATGCCATTGGAGCCATAATCGAGCATGTCAGTTAGGTTTTCGACAGTGGCTATTAAGTGGGCGGGGGGTGGGAAGAAAAATTCTCTGTCATCGGCCTCTAGTTCAAACAGGATATAATTCGGTTGTGAGTCCCCCGCTAGGGAGAGTGTTTTTAATGAGTTTAGCACAGCGCCTAAAGGCAAGTGCCGGAAGATGTCCGTGGAGCTGAATTCGACGATCGACGCCCGGTCAAGCTCGTCGTGCGCGGACGCACGTGCCTCGCAACCTGTAGCCAGAAATGTGTCCGAGGTTCTGGAAACACAAATCTCATTTGATGTTGGGTCTATGTGCGGCTCCAACGCCACTGCATCTGCGGCCTCTGCGGCGGGGCTGAGTCTCCCGTCCTCAGATGGCGTGATCTACTCCGGATCTAGAGCCGAAGAGGTTGTAGGTTCCATCTCCTGGGTGTAGTTCGATGACATATTTAAGCCATGTTCATTGTGGTGACAGGGAGCGGCTACTGCCGCGGTCTTGAATCCGTCGAAGATCAAGTCTCCGCCGATGTCCGCGACGTAGTTCAAGCTTCCAAATATGACCTAATGGCCAGTGGCGTAGCTATCGATCTACTCTAGATGGCCAAGAGAGTTGGTCGGCAATGCGAGGCCGCCAAACATGAAGATCTGTCCAGGGAGGAAGGTTTCTCCCTGGACAATGTTGTTGTGGATGATTGACGGGGCCATCGAGCCTCTTAGCGACGACACAGTGGAACTCTCAAAGAAAGCACCAATGTCGGTGTCAAAACCGGCGGATCTCGGGTAGGGGGTCCCGAACTGTGCATCTGAGGTCGATGGTAACAGGAGACAGGGAAGACAATGTTTACCCAGGTTCGGGCCCTGTCAATGGAAGTAAAACCCTAAGTCCTGCTAGTTTAATATTGATGAGTATGGGGTTACCAGAGTTGATCAACCACGAGATCGTAATGGCTAAAACCCTAGAGGTCTAGCCTATCTGATTATGATTGTCCTTCTCTAAGGATCTAGCCCTCTGGTTTATATAGACACCGGAGAGATCTAGGGTTACATAAAGTCGGTTACAGTGAAGTGAAACTTCATATTTGGTCGCCAAGCTTGCCTTCCATGCCAAGGAGAGTCCCATCCAGACACGGGTAGATTCTTCGGTGTTTGCATCTTCACAGCCCAGCAGTCCGTCCCAAGGCTAACAGGTCAGACGCCCGAGGACCCCTTAGTCCAGGACTCCCTCACTCGTCTTCATCCACCGCCTTGGTGCTCTCGGCACGGCATGGTCAATGTGGTCAACGAAGGACAACCATCGGAAGAAGACTTTAGGCGGTGAGGCTGGTAGCTGGACCCACCAGCTACATCTTTGATGTAACACCCCAGATGGAATTTACCTTATCTGTACTCCAACTCTTGTCGTTTCCGGCACTAAGTTATTTTATTTTCTCCGTTGTCGGGTTTTTGCCTCCGTGTGTTTTTGTATTTGTCATGCATCTCATATCATGTCATCATGTGCATTGCATTTGCATACGTGTTCGTCTCATGCATCCGAGCATTTTCCCTGTTGTCCGTTTTGCATTCCGGCGCTCCTATGTCACCCGGTGCCCCTTTCTACCTCTTTTCGTGTGTGGGCGTTAAACATTTCCGTATTGGACCGAGACTTGTCATGCGGCCTTGGTTTACTACAGTAGACCGCCTGTCAAGTTTCGTGCCATTTGGACTTCGTTTGATACTCCAACGGTTAACCGAGGGCCCGAAAAGGCCTCGTGTGTGTTGCAGCCCAACACCCTTCCAATTTGGCCCAAAACCCATCAAAAACCCCTCCATCACCTAGAGTGTTCGATCACGATCGCGTGGCCGCAAACCGCACCTCATTTGGAGCTTCCTAGCTCCTCCTACCTATAAATATAGACACTCCCCGGAAATTCCGGGTCATTTCCAACCCTAACCTAGTCCCCTTCGTCCTCAGCGCACCGGACATTGTCCGCCAGCGCCGGACATTGTCCGCCGGCGCCGGACACCGCCGCCACCCACTCCCATGACGCCACGTGGTGCCGGCGCCGGACACCGCCGCCACCCACTCCCATGACGCCACGTGGTGCCCGCGCGCCCACATCGCCGCCGACCCGCTCGGCCCACAGCAGGCCCGCGGGGCCCGAAGCCGCCGCCTCCCGCGGGTCGCCTCCCCGCCGCCCGCGCCCGACTGCTCCGCCGCCCGATCCTCTTCCTCATGCCTGGTGCCGCCGTTCGCCCGCACCGGAGCTGCCGCGGCCCAACTCCACCTCGCCGCCGGCGACGTCCCACGCCGCAGCTCGCCTCCACCGCGACCCCCCTCGACGTCCCTCGTCGCCCGGTGACAGATCCGGCCACCGCAGCCTCGCCCTCGCCTCCCCTCACCCGGATCTGGGCTCTGGCGACCTCCGACCTCGACTCCGGCGACGTTGATCCTCGGGAGGTGCACCAGCTATAGTCCCGGCCCGATCCGATCTAGAAAACCCTAATTTCCCTCGGTTGACTTTTCCCTCTCGTCTCAGTATTTTTATGCAACTTTGACATGCCATAACTCTGCATCCGTAGCTCCGATTCATGCGTGTAGCATATCAAAATGTTCGTCTCGACGAGTACATCTTTTCATCTCATTGCATCATTTTCATTTGAGCTCATCTTGATGCCCGAAATGCTGTTGGAAGAGGCCTATGTGATGAATTTTTCAGATCTGTTTCAGCAAATGGTCTTTTGTCATTTTTTCCATGATTAATGTATGCATGCTATGATCCTGAGCTCTACATGTGTTTTGTTAAATGCCATGTTACTTTACAGAGGTGCTTGCCATGTATTTTTGTGATCTTCGTGGTGACTAGCACAAGCATGCAAAGTAGCATACCCGGTGATGCTAATTTCAGGAACTTAATTTTTCACAAAGTCCTTGTCCTGATTTTGTTTCTATGCCATATGTTCATGTTATTTCCCAGTGATCCGTGCCTCTTTTGAGGATGATCAGTAAGGATGTTTTGTTAATATTGTGGTTCTCTATTTATCCATATCTTTGTTGTCAATTATGGAGCACCTTAGCTTGAGTCAATCGAGCTCTACTTTTGCTATAAAATGATCCTGGCAGATTGTTGACATGTTAAGCCATTTTGCCGAGGATGTTGCTATTGATCCGTGAATGCTATGTTGTTGTTCTTGCCATGTCTAGCTTCTATGCCATGTCTTCTTGATGGGTGTATGCTTAGAATGTCACGCAATGCTCTGTAGTGAGTGCATCGAGCTTGTAAACATGCCTACTCGTTAATCTGTTTTGCATGCTCCAGTTTTCACTAAGTCTGAATCTGTTTATGTTTTTGCTATGTTCACATACTTGCAATTGTATTTTCTGATCCCTTTTGGCTCAAGGTCAGTAAGGGACTTTTGTTATGTGCTTAGAGTAGCTTCATGCCATGCCTTTCTTTGCCATGATATGTTCCTGTAGCATGTAGTTTTCATGCTCTAAAGTGTGCTTCCTGATGATAAATTCCAGACTTGTGTTAATTTCACAAAGTCTGAAACCTGTTATCATTTGCACTTTTGCCACGCCTGTTTGAACATGTTAATTGATGAGTTAGCCGTAGCTCAGTGTTCATCTTTTGTCAAGCATCATGAGTAGATCCCTGCCATGTATTTTGTTGCCATGTTTGAGTGCTGTAGAATATTTATCTTGTTGCATTTAGATGGCTACTTGCTGATTATCGCAGACCGGTGCCATATTTGTTCTGCTTGCCATTTCGAAACCGTGCATCCAATTCCGGTGATCTTTATATCGATTTCAAATGAAATCATCTCACCTTTCCAGTGGCACTCTTGGATTTCCAAGTTGAGGCCAGGTTCTATCATTCCTTTGCAAATCTTGCATATGCATCACATATCGCATCCCGCATATCATACCATGTTTGCATCATGTTGTTTGAGCATTGCACGTGGTTGATTGTGTTCCTTTTGCTTCTTGTTCTTGTTTGGGTAGATCCGGGAGACGAGTTCGTGAATGAGGAGCCCGTTGAGTTTGCTTTCGAGGATTAAGGCAACTCTGAGAACATTGCAGGCAAGATGACCATACCCTCGAAATCCCTTCTATCTTTGCTTGCTAGATGCTCACTCTTTTGCTATGCCTATGCTATGATACCTACCACTTGCTTATCATACCTCCCATATTGCCATGTTCAGCCTCTAACCCACCATGTCCTAGCAAACCATTGTTTGGCTATGTTACCGCTTTCCTCAGCCCCTCTTTTTAGCGTTGCTAGTTACAGGTGAAGATTGGAGATCGTTCCTTGTTGGAACATGTTTATTGTTGGGATATCACAATATTATCTTGTTTATCTTAATGCACCTATATACTTGGTAAAGGGTGGAAGGCTCGCCCTTTCGCCTAGTATTTTGTTCCACTCTTGCCGCCCAAGTTTCCGTCATATCGGTGTTATATTCCCGGATTTTGCGTTCCTTACAGGTTGGGTTATAATGGGAATCCCTTGACAGTTCGCCTTGAATAAAACTCCTCCAGCAATGCCCAACCTTGGCTTTACCATTTGCAACCTAGCCTCTTTTTCCCTTGGGTTTCCGAAGCCCGAGGGTCATTTTATTTAAACCCCCCCGGGCCAGTGCTCCTCTGAGTGTTGGTCCAAACAGAGCCACTTGCAGTGCCACCTCGTTGAAACTTGAGGGTTGGTTTTAGTTGTACGTAGTGTTCATCTGAGTGTGCCCTGAGAACGAGATATGTGCAGCTCCTATCAGGATTTGTCGGCACATTCGGGCGGTGTTGCTGGACTTGTTTTACCATTGTCGAGGATGTCTTGTAACCGGGATGCCGAGTCTGATCGGATTGTCTTGGGAGAAGGAATATCCTTCGTTGACCATGAGAGCTTGTGATGGGCTAAGTTGGGACTCCCCTGCAGTGATTTGAACTTTCGAAAGCCGTTCCCGCAGTTATGGGCAGATGGGAATTTGTTAATGTCCGGTTGTAGATAACATGAAACTTAACTTAATTAAAATGCACCAACCGCGTGTGTAACCGTTATGGTCTCTTCTCGGCGGAGTCCGGGAAGTGAACACGGTGTTGGAGTAACGCTTGACCTAGGTTGTTCTAGGATCACTTCTTGATCATAGTTGTCCGACCGTGCTTTTGCTTTCTCTTCTCGCTCTCTTTTGCGAATAGGTTAGCCACCATATATGCTAGTCGCTTACTGCAGCTCCACCTCATACCTTTATCTTACCTATTAGCTTAAATAGTCTTGATCGCGAGGGTGTGAGATTGTTGACTGCCTGTGACTCACATTTTACTTCCAAACCAGATGCAGGGACCGATGATACCTCTCCAGACGATGCGCTTGAGCTCAAGTGGGAGTTCGATGAAGACTCTTGTCGTTACTATGTGTCTTTCCTAGATGATCAGTAGTGGTGCCCAGTTGGGGTGATTGGGGACTTTGTTGCATTTGGGGGTTGATCTTTATTTTGGTACCGTAGTCAGACCCTGAGTGTATTGGATGAATGTAATGTTATTCATGTATTTGTGTGATGTGGCGAGTGTAAGCCAACTATGTATCCTTCCCCTTTTATTTATATTACATGGGTTGTTTGCGAAGATTACCTCACTTGCGACATTGCTTTCAATGCGGTTATGCCTCTAAGTCGTGCTTCGACACGTAGGAGATATAGCCGCATCGAGGGTGCTACAAGTTGGTAATCAGAGCCTTCCCCGACCTTAGGAGCGCCCTGCTTGATCGAATCGTTGGTGTTGTTGAGTCTAGAAAAATGTTTCGAGTCATTTAGGAATTATATATCAGAGAGTTAGGAATTCTTTTTACTCCCCAGTCCCTTCATCACTCTGGTGAGGCATCCTGATGTAGAGTTTTGACTCTTCTCTTCTGAAATTTCACTAAAAAAAATTTAGGATCACGCGGGTATCTTGGAATCGTTCCGATGGTTTTGTGCCGAGAACATTGTTCTTGGTGCCTCCTGTCATTTAGGGGTTGTGGCAGTGTCCCGGGGAGTTGAGCTCCGAGGTGTTGTCATCACAATTTTATCATTGAGATTCTGGAATACTTGAGTCTCGCCGACATCGAAAATCTCTTTTATGCAGTTGTTGGTGAGATAACCTCGACGCCACCCAGTACTGGGGCGGGAGTTCGGGAGTATTGCCATAACTTGTATAACGGATGCTTTTCGAAGGTTGAGGTAAATGATTTCCGAAGGTTTCTTGGTTATGTGTTGAAGGATGGATACAGCTGGATGTAGGATTTGCTAGCTTTGGGTGAGATATTATGCTTCCCCTGTATCCCCAACACCTGATTGCATAACCGGAAAGGTTCGGGAGTTTCATAGGTGGGAATTCTTGTAGCTCTAGTTCTTCTTCCGCAGATATTTGGTTTGAGATTGGGTGATCCTTACCGAGTATTCTTTCTTGTCCGTACCTGTTTGTTTTATTCTTCTACCTCAATTATAAGTGGCTTCTCAATTTATGGAAATGTGACCATTTTAATTGGAATGCATTCGTTCATTTTGTTCGGATGTCAAGACTTTAAGTTGCAATTTCTATCCGTTTGATTCTGCTTGAATGTATGTCTGTCATATGCTAATGGATGTCACCCTCTTCAGGATGGCTCCTGCTAAGGGCAACAATCAAAATCAGAATCAGGATCCGCCACCACCACCTCCACCTCCGGAGGCATGGCAAGCTGTGATGGCCGCTACCAATGCAAACACGCAGCTGATCATGCAAATTCTACAAGAGCGCAACCAAGGCCATGGCAACAATCAGAATCAGTTTGCTACACTCAACCAGTTCCTTGCTAACCAGCCAAACACCTTCACCAACTATGTCGAGGCCTCAGACGCTGATGATTGGCTCGTGGATATATGCAAGCATTTCGAGTGCACTAACGTCAGGCCTGAGGACTTTGTCAAGTTCACTTCCTTCCAACTAAAAGACCAAGCTGTAGAATGGTTTCAGCAATACAAAGATTCCAGAGGAGGCCGTGCGATTACGTGGGATGAATTCCGTCAAGACTTTAAAGCTCATCACATTCCTCAGAGTGTGGTTGAGAGCAAGCGTGAGGAATTCCGCAACCTGAAGCAAGGAACCATGTCTATTTACTAGTACAACATCATGTTTCAGAAGCTCACCCGTTTCGCTAAGCAAGACGTCCCTGACGACAAGAGCATGATATACCAGTTCAGGGGTGGTCTCAGAGAAGAACTCCAGCTAGCTCTCGTCCTCTTTGAGCCGAAGAAGTATGATGAGTTTTACAACATGGCAGTGATGCAAGAGGCTGCCCAACTGAAGTGCGATTCTTCCAAGAAGCGAGTCAGAGATGCTACTCCTTCTTCCTCAACTCAAGTGGCTAAGCAGCAAAAGTATTGGCTTCCTCCTCCTCCATTCCGCCAGCCTTTTCAGCAGAAGAGCAAAGGTGGCAATGGATCTTCCCCCCCCCCCCAACCCCGGCTTTCAGAACAAGACTTTGTCTCAAGCTCCAAGATCAAGTGCTCCGTATCACCGTCCCCTTTCGGAGGTCACGTGCAACAAGTGCCAACAGAAGGGTCACTATGCCAACAAATGCTTCAATCAGAGGCATCTTCCTTCTCCTCCTCCTCCTATGAGATTGGCAAGTACCACAGTGGTCAAGCATAACCCCAAGCACGCCAAGGTTAACTTGTTGAACGCAGCTCAGGCTAAGGACTCGCCAGATGTGATTATGGGTAACCTTCCTGTTAACGATGTTCCTACAAAAGTACTTTTTGACACTAGTGCATCGCTTTCTTTTATTTCAAGACCATTTGTTGCCAAGCATGAATTTGTGACCGAAAGGATTCCTTTCCCGTTGAAGATTGTGTCCCCGGGTAAGCAAAGGACATCTAACAATTGCATCCCGGATGTTTCTATAACGTTGGGTGACTATAAGTTTCTATCCTCTCCAGTAGTCCTTGGTAACTCGGATATTGATCTTATTCTTGGACTGGACTGGCTTTCTAAGCACAAGGCTCAGCTTGATTGTGCTGCCAGGCAGATTCAATTGACTCATTCATCTGAGGATGTAATTGTCTTTGCCGCTAATAACTAGATGCCATCTCTCAAATTCCAGTCGTTTACGAATATCAAGACGTCTTTCCAGAAGAGCTTCCAGGAATGCCTCCGCACCGGCCAGTTGAATTCGTCATCGATCTTGATCCTGGCACGGAACCTGTTTGCAAACGTCCTTACAAGCTGGGACCTAAAGAGTTGAAGGAGCTGAAGAAGCAACTCGATGAACAGGAGCGTATGGGTCTCATCCGACCTAGTTCTTCTCCGTGGGGTTGTGGAGTTCTTTTTGTGAAGAAGAAGGATGGAACGGACCGACTCTGTGTCGACTACCGTCCATTGAACAACAAGACTATAAAGAACAAGTACCCACTTCCCAACATCAACGAGCTATTTGAAAAACTCAAAGGTGCTCAAGTATTCTCCAAGCTTGATCTCCATATGGGCTATCACCAGATTCGCATTCGTGAAGAGGATATCCCCAAGACAGCATTCAGAACAAGCTATGGTTCATATGAATATACTGTCATGTCTTTCGGCCTCGTCAACGCTCCTCCGACATTCTCTCGCATGATGAATTTCATCTTCAATCCCTACACAAATGACTTAGTCTTGGTCTACCTCGATGACATTTAGGTATTTTCGAAGAACAAGGAAGATCATGCCAAGCACTTGCGTTTGGTGCTGGATAAGCTCAGAGAACATCAGTTCTATGCCAAGTTTTCAAAGTGCGAGTTTTGGCTCGATGAGGTTCTCTACCTTGGGCATATCATTTCTGCCAAGGGCATAGAGGTGAATCCTGAGAACGTGTCTGCAATTGTGATTTGGGAACCACCTCAGAACGTGAAGCAACTCCGCAGTTTCCTTGGGCTCGCAAGCTATTGTCGAAGGTTCGTTGAGAACTTCTCTAAGATCGCGAAGCCTCTTTCCAACCTTCTCCAGAAGCACGTGAAGTACATTTGGTCTACTGAATGTGACATCGCTTTCAACACCCTGAAAGAGAAATTAGTCACTGCTCTAGTTCTGACTCCTCCTGATGAATCCAAACCGTTCGAGGTCTTCTGTGATGCCTCTCTTCAAGGTCTTGGTGTAGTGTTGATGCAAGAGAAGAAAGTTGTGGCTTATACCTCTCGCCAGTTGAAGCCCAATGAAAAGAACTACCCCACTCATGACCTCGAGTTGGCGGCAGTTGTGCATGCTCTTTTGACTTGGAGACATCTCTTATTGTGAAAAAAAGTGGACATCTTCACGAACCACAAGAGTCTCAAGTACATCTTCACTCAGCCTAATCTCAACCTCAGGCAGACTCGTTGGGTCGAAATGATTCAAGAGTATAATCCGAGTATCGAATATACTCCAGGAAAGGACAATGTAATTGCTGACGCTTTGAGCGGAAAGGCTTACTACAACAGTTCGATTCTCAAGCCTTACCAACCCGAGCTTTGTGAAGCTTTCCACAAACTCAATCTGCAAGTTGTTCCTCAAGGTTTCCTCGCCAACCTCCAAGTCTCTCCTACTTCTTGATGCTATGGTGAAGAAGGTGAAGATTGGGATTGCCAAGAGTCAACCTAAGTACAAGTGCTATCGCCTTGATGACAAGGATACTCTATTCTTTGAGGATCGCATTGTTGTGCCTAAAGGTGACCTTCGTAAAGTCATTATGAATGAGGCTCACAATTCACTCCTCTCTATCCACCCTGGAAGTACAAAGATGTACCATGACCTCAAGCAGTCGTATTGGTGGACTCGAATGAAGCGCGAGATTGCTTAGTTCGTGAATGAATGTGATGTCTGCAGAAGAGTGAAAGCAGAACACCAACGACCAGCTGGTCTCCTCCAACCTCTTGCCATTCCAGAATGGAAGTTTGACCACATTGACATGGACTTCGTGACTGGATTTCCAAAGTCCAAGCGTGGCAATGATGCTATATTCGTTGTCATCGACAAACTCATTAAAGTGGCTCACTTTTTGCCTATCAAACAATCCATCACAGCAGGTCAATTGGCAGAGCTATATACCTCCCGGATTGTCTCGCTGCACGGCATTCCGCAGTTGATATCTTCAGATCGTGGCAGCATCTTCACCTCCAAGTTTTGGGATTCTTTTCAGAAGGCCATGGGCACCAACATCCATTTCAGCACAACTTTTCATCCTAAAACTAGCGGCCAAGTTAAGCGTCTCAATCCGATTCTCGAAGATATGCTCAGGGCTTGCGTTATCTCTTTCGGTATGAAGTGAGAAGATTGTCTTCCATATGCCGAGTTCTCCTACAACAACAGCTTCCAAGCGAGTTCGGGCAAGGCCCCATTTGAAAATCTCTATGGCAGGAAGTGTCATACTCCTCTTAACTGGTCAGAGACTGGTGAACGTCAACTTCTTAGCAATGACTTGATCACGGAGGCAGAAGAGATGTGCAAAGTCATTCATGATAATCTCAAAGCAGCACAATCATGCCAGAAGAGCTACTATGATAGTAAGCATCGTGATTTGGCTTTCGAGATCGGAGACCATGTTTACCTCCGCGTCTCTCCAATGAAAGGTACTCGTCGCTTTGGTATCAAAGGGAAGCTTACCTCTAGATACGTGGGTCCTTTCAAGATCGTCAGCAAGAGAGGCGATCTCGCCTATCAACTTGAGCTTCCCTCCAACTTTGCAAATGTGCACGACGTGTTTCACGTGTCTCAACTCCACAAGTTCTTCAAGACCCCTGACCGCACCGTCAACTTTGAAGACATTGATCTCCAAGAAGACCAATCTTATCATGAGCACCCAGTTGCTATCCTTGAAGAAACTAAGCGCAAGAATCACAACAAGTCAATCAAATTCCTCAAAGTCAAGTGGTCACACCATTCCGACCATGAAGCCACCTGGGAACGCGAGGATCACCTCCGTTCTGAGTACCCGGAGTTTTTCCAGTCCTAGATCTCGGGACGAGATCCTTTCGTAGTGGTGGAGTGTTGTAACACCTCGGATGTAATTTACCTTATCTGACTCCAACTCTTGTCGTTTCCGGCACTAAATTATTTTATTTTCTCCGTTGTCGGGTTTTTTCCTCCATGTGTTTTTGTCTTTGTAATGCATCTCATATCATGTCATCATTTGCATTGCATTTGCATACGTGTTCGTCTCATGCATCCGAGCATTTTCCCCGTTGTCCATTTTGCATTCTGGCGCTCCTATGTCACCCGGTGCCCCTTTCTACCTCTTTTCGTGTGTGGGTGTTAAACATTTCCGGATTGGACCGAGACTTGTCATGCGGCCTTGGTTTACTACCGGTAGACCGCCTGTCAAGTTTTGTGCCATTTGGACTTCGTTTGATACTCCAACGGTTAATCGAGGGACCGAAAAGGCCTCGTGTGTGTTGCAGCCCAACACCCTTCCAATTTGGCCCAAAACCAATCAAAAACCCCTCCATCACCTAGAGCGTTCGATCACGATCGCATGGCCGCAAACCGCACCTCGTTTGGAGCTTCCTAGCTCCTCCTACCTATAAATATAGACACTCCCCCAAAATTTCGGGTCATTTCCAACCCTAACCTAGTCCCCTTCGTCCTCAGCGCGCCGGACATTGTCCGCCGGCGCCAGACACCGCCGTCACCCACTCCCGTGACGCCACATGGCGCCCGCGCGCCCACATCGCCGCCGGCCCGCTCGGCCCGCAGCAGGCCCGCGGGGCCCGAAGCCGCCGCCTCCCGCGGGTCGCCTCCCCACCGCCCGCGCCCGACTGCTCCGCCGCCCGATCCTCTTCCTCGCGCCCGGCGCTGCCGTTCGCCCGCACAAGAGCCGCTGCTCCGCCCAACTCCACCTCGCCACCGGCGACGTCCCGCGTCGCAGCTCGCCTCCACCACGACCCCCTCACAGTCCCTCGTCGCCCGGCGACAGATCCGGCCACCGCCGCCTCGCCCTCACCACCCCTCGCCCGGATCTGGGCTCCGGCGACCTCCGACCTCGACTCCGGCGACGTTGATCCTCGGGAGGAGCGCCAGCTACAGTCTTGGCCCGATCCGATCTGGAAAACCCTAATTTCCCTCGGTTAACTTTTCCCTCTCCTCTTAGTATTTTTATGCAACTTTGACATGCCATAAATCTGCATCCGTAGCTCCGATTCGTGCGTGTAGCATATCAAAATGTTCGTATCGATGAGTACATCTTTTCATATCATTGCATCATTTTCATTTGAGCTCATCTTGATGCGTGAAATGCTGTTGGAAGAGGGCTATGTGATGAATTTGTCAGATCTGTTTCAGCAAATGGCCTTTTGTCATTTTTGCCATGATTAATGTGTGCATGCTATGATCCTGAGCTCTACATGTGTTTTTTTAAATGCCATGTTATCTTGCCATGTATTTTTGTGATCTTCGTGGTGACTATCACAAGCATGCAAAGTAGCTTACCCGGTGATGCTGATTTCAGGGACTTAGTTTTTCACTAAGTCCTTGTCCAGATTTTGTTTCTATGCCATATGTTCATGTTGTTTCCTAGTGATCTGTGCCTCTTTTGAGGATGATCAGTAAGGATGTTTTGTTAATATTGTGGTTCTATATCCACCCATGTCTTTGTTGGCAACTATGGATCACCCTAGCTTGAGTCAATCAAGCTCTACTTTTGCTATAAAATGATCCTGGCAGATTGTTGACATGTTTAGCCATTTTGCCGAGGATGTTGCTATTTATCCGTGCATGCTATGTTGTTTTATTGCCATGTACGGCTTCTATGCCATGTCTTCTTGATGTGTGTATGCTTAGATTGTCATGCAGTGATCTGTACTGAGTGCATCGAGCTCGTAAACATGCCTACTCGTTAATCTGTTTTGCATGCTCCAGTTTTCACCAAGTCTGAATCTGTTTATGTTTTTGCTATGTTCACATGTTTTCAATTGTATTTTCCTATCCCTTTTGGCTCAATGTCACTAAGGGACTTTTGTTATGTGCTTAGAGTATCTTCATGCCATGTCTTTCTTTGCCATGATATGTTCCCGTAGCATGTAGTTTTCATGCTCTAAAGTGTGCTTCCTGATGATAAATTCCAGACTTGTGTTAATTTCACAAAGTCTGAAACATGTTATCATTTGCACTTTTGCCATGCTTGTTTGAACCTGTTAATGGATGAGTTAGCCGTAGCTCAGTGTTCATCTTTTGTCAAGCATCATGAGTAGATCCCTGCCATGTATTTTGTTGCCATGTTTGAGTGCTGTAGAATATTTATCTTGTTGCATTTAGATGGCTACTTGCTGATTATCGCAGACCGGTGCCATATTTGTTCTGCTTGCCATTTCGAAACCGTGCATCCAATTCCGGTGATCTTTATATCGATTTCAAATGAAATCATCTCACCTTTCCAGTGGCACTCTTGGATTTCCAAGTTGAGGCCAGGTTCTATCATTCCTTTGCAAATCTTGCATATGCATCACATATCGCATCCCGCATATCATACCATGTTTGCACCATGTTGTTTGAGCATTGTACGTGGTTGATTGTGTTCCTTTTGTTTGTTGTTCTTGTTTGGGTAGAGCCGGGAGACGAGTTCGTGAACGAGGAGCCCATTGAGTTTTCTTACGAGGATCAAGGCAACTCTGAGAACTTTGCAGGCAAGATGACCATACCCTCGAAATCACTTCTATCTTTGCTTGCTAGATGCTCACTCTTTTGCTATGCCTATGCTACAATACCTACCACTTGCTTATCATGCCTCCCATATTGCCATGTTCAGCCTCTAACCCACCATGTCCTAGCAAACCATTGTTTGGCTATGTTACCGCTTTGCTCAGCCCCTCTTTTTAGCGTTGCTAGTTGCAGGTGAAGATTGGAGATCGTTCCTTGTTGGAACATGTTTATTGTTGGGATATCACAATATTATCTTGTTTATCTTAATGCACCTATATACTTGGTAAAGGGTGGAAGGCTCGCCCTTTCGCCTAGTGTTTTGTTCCACTCTTGCCGCCCTAGTTTCCGTCATATCGGTGTTATGTTCCCGGATTTTGCGTTCCTTACACGGTTGGGTTATAATGGGAACCCCTTGACAGTTCGCCTTGAATAAAACTCCTCCAGCAATGCCCAACCTTGGTTTTACCATTTCCAACCTAGCCTCTTTTTCCCTTGGGTTTCCGGAGCCCGAGGGTCATTTTATTTAAACCCCCCCCCCCCCGGGCCAGTGCTCCTCTGAGTGTTGGTCCAAACAGAGCCACTTGCAGCGCCACCCCGTTGAAACTTGAGGGTTGGTTTTAGTTGTACGTAGTGTTCATCTGAGTGTGCCCTGAGAACGAGATATGTGCAGCTCCTGTCGGGATTTGTCGGCACATTCGGGCGGTGTTGCTGGACTTGTTTTACCATTGTCGAGGATGTCTTGTAACCGGGATGCCGAGTCTGATCGAATTGTCTTGGGAGAAGGAATATCCTTCATTGACCGTGAGAGCTTGTGATGGGCTAAGTTAGGACTCCCCTGCAGGGTTTGAACTTTCGAAAGCCGTGCCCGCGGTTATGGGTATATGGTAATTTGTTAATGTCCGGTTGTAGATAACATGAAACTTAACTTAATTAACATGCACCAACCGTGTGTGTAACCGTGATGGTCTCTTCTCGGCGGTGTCCGGGAAGTGAACACGGTGTTGGAGTAATGCTTGACGTAGGTTGTTCTAGGATCACTTCTTGATCATAGTTGTCCGACCATGCTTTTGCTTTGTCTTCTCGCTCTCTTTTGCGAATAGGTTAGCCACCATATATGATAGTCGCTTGCTGCAGCTCCACCTCATACCTTTGCCTTACCTATTAGCTTAAATAGTCTTGATCGCGAGGGTGTGAGATTGCTGAGTCCCCGTGACTCAAAGTTTACTTCCAAACCAGATGCAAGGACCGATGATACCGCTCCAGACGATGCGCTTGAGCTCAAGTGGGAGTTCGATGAAGACTCTCGTCGTTACTATGTGTCTTTCCCAGATGATCAGTAGTGGTGCCCAGTTGGGGTGATCGGGGACTTTGTCGCATTTGGGGGTTGATCTTTATTTTGGTACCGTAGTCGGACCCTGAGTGTATTGGATGAATGTAATGTTATTCATGTACTTGTGTGGCGTGGCGACTGTAAGCCAACTATCTATCCTTCCCCTTTTATTTATATTACATGGGTTGTCTACGAAGATTACCTCACTTGCGACATTGCTTTCAATGCAGTTATGCCTCTAAGTCATGCTTCGACACGTAGGAGATATAGCCGCATCGAGGGCGTTACATTTGAACACAAGAAAGTGCCTCCTTATTACTCGAAAAATAAAAATGATTCCTCCCCCTGATAGCTGGGACTGACCAGCTATATCTTCACACTCAAGGAAGTGTGTCCTTATCCTCCCTGACCGCTGGGACCCACCGGTCAAAGTGTCCGTCTAGTCGCGAACGTGTACGTACATACTGGTTGATCGGTCTCTCTACAAGTATGAACTGTGGCCGAGTAGTAGAGGCACGTGTCGTTGTAGAGCACCCGACATAGCAGTTCACGCAGTCCCGTCTATATCCTATACACGTACGTACAGCCACAGGGCAAAAAATACGGCCACGTATGTCCATACGGGCGAGGTCTCGAGCGCGTACTCGCACATATATACGGACGGCCAGGGCTTGTGTACATGGAGAGGCAACAGACGGTAGCAACGGCAACCTGTTCATCGGGCATCGATCCAGCTGGGTCGGACTGAGTCGGAATGCGTCGTGTTCATTGGGAGCCAACCTGCTTGGATGGAATAGCCGATCGAAATGAGGCCTGGTGTACCGGAGAATAGAGGAAACAACCTTCTGTTCGACCGGCCACGGTCGAATTGGGATCCTGTTCATCGGGAGGGGTGTGCGCAAAATGGAGGAAACGGACTTGTGTTGGAGCGTTATGGTCGAAATGGGGGTCCTTTTCATCGGGAGGGGTGTGGCATACCGCAAAACGGGACTCCACGGACTACTGTTCATCTCCATTGTCGACCTCCTCCAGCCTCCATGAGCTATTGTTCATCCACCATCGACCTCCTCCAGCCTCCACCTGCAACTGTTAATCCACAGGCTCCTGTTCATCCACCCTCCAACGCTCCTCCACCGGCTATGGTTCAACCATCCCTCTCCACGGGGTCCTATTCAACCACCCCTCCATGGGCTACTGTTCATCCAACCCTCTACCGTCTACTGTTCAACTAGCCCTCCACGCGGTCATATTCATCCATCCCTCCACGGGGTCCTGTTCATCCACCCCCAACTGGCTCGATCGGGGTCCTATTCATCCAGCGGCAACGACCTCTACTACCACAAGGTCTTGTTCATCCAACCCCCCATCGGGAACTGTTCATCCACCCCCCAACAATGCTCATTGTTCATCAAGAGGCAACAGGTTCGATCGGCTTCAGTTAGCAGCGGTAGATGTCGGATTTCGGGTTCTGGAAAACCCTTGAGGTTCGAACACTGGGGTGCGCACGAAGATCACCCCCTCTCTAGCTCGCGCACTCAACGATCTCATGGCCTAGCCTGACGAACCCAACGAACATGAGACACAAGATATATACTGGTTCAGGTCACCATTGTGGTGTAATACCCTACTCCAGTGTGGTGTGGTGGATTGCCTCTTGGGTGAGGTGAACAGTTACAAGGGAAGAACAACCTCCTGAGGAGAGGTGTTCTTGTGCTTGGCGGAGTTGTGTGAGGCTATGGATGGAATGGCTTCGATCCAAGATCCGATGAGATCCCTAGCTATGGTGGTGGCTAGTCCTATTTATAGAGGCCCTAGTACTCTTTCCAAATATTGAGCAGGAAGGGATCCCAAAACGGCCAATTTGCACGGGGACAACTAGTACAAGATATCCGGACAAAAGTAGTCTTTGCCTGCCAAAGGCTCTGGTGGTGACATCGTCTTGGGCTCGACGGTGAACTCCGTCCTGCCGTCCTGCTGGTCTTGGTCTTGTTGCACCGATATGGAAACCTTTGCCTGAAGCCTCAGAACTCCTCGCCTGCGCTTGCCTCCTTAACACCAAAGAGGGAACAAGGACACTGTGCTCGCTGGCGCCCGCCTGGTCTTTATCGTCATGGCTTAGGTCATTGGAACCTCACGAGGTTCGCCTTGGCTTGATATCTCTACCCCTGGCGAGCCAGCCTGGTGAGGCCACTCTTGAGGAGGTCTTGCGTCGTCTGCCTCGCGAGGCTTGGCCCCTCGTGAGGGTCTTGGGTGTTTGCTGGTGAAGATGGGTCGTACGGGGTCGCTGGCGGAGCCACACTGCGGGCCGCAGGCAGGCAAGTCTGGGGACCCCCGTTCCCAGAATGCCAACAGTAGCCCCCGGGCCCAAGGCGTGCTCGGGCTTGGCTTCAAGGCGAAGCCAAAGGGCAATTGCGGAGCTCTGCGGGCCCCAACAGCATGTAGCCTTGGTTGACGGGTGGTGAGTGATTTGACATGGGCGTCTCCTCTTCCCCACGCTGCCATGGCAACTGCCCGACTTGACGGGTCCTTGTTGCATGCAGAAAAGATCATTATTACCTTGGTCATGGAGGCCGGCAGTTGGCCTCGCCTTGGCTATAAATGGGAAGTGGGTGCGGAGCCCCCATCACCCGTCTCTTCATTGCTTCTCCTGCTTCTTGTCCTTCCTTGCTCCACTCCTTGCTGGTGTAGTCTTGGCGCCAATTCGGAGGTTCTCGGTCGCGGAGAAGGGCAAGACTCCCCTCAACAAGCCGGAGCTGCTCCCGCCGAAGAAGAGGAGGTCCCATCGTCGCGAGATGGTCACGAGGATGGTGGTGTCACGGCCGTGGTATGAGAGGCCACCTCCTAGGTACCCGTTGCCCTTGTATGCTCACGCCGATGATTCCGGAGGGAGGAGCGATGAGCGCGGCCGCCCGCGCCAGGGCCATGGCCGCCATGCCCCGGAGGCGCACGCCGTCGCCCTAGGGGTCCATGCTGCGGACTCCTCATGCGAGTTCATGCTGTGGGTGGTGATGCCCCTGAGCACTTGGATTCACCTTCAGTAGTTCTTCACCGCTGAGATGCCGCCGAGGGGCCCTCTCGAGCTTTGGATGCAGCACACCGACTGCGACGCCCCGACGATTGGACTAGAAGTTGAAGCCGTCGCCTCCGGGAGGATCTTCATGACTCGAGGCTGGGGCGAGGTCGCCCGAGTCTGCCGCGTGAACGGCGCCCTCGCCATCCACTTAGAGTATGATGTCGCCTCCACGTTGTTCTTGAAGGTCTTCAATTAGGAAGGCCGCCGCTTGGAGTGCTTCCCTGATGGGGGTCGCCAAGACGGCGCAGTGGCGGGCGCCGAGCCTGTCGCTGGCCTCGCCCGCAGCTACTCCAGCGATAGCGGTGACTCCTGGTGGTCCAGTGACTCTCCCGAGCTCGTGGAGTCTCCGAAGAGAAGCGAGGACAGCTACGTGCCCCCGAGCTCTCGTCGGGCCTGGAGCAAGGTCGCCGCGTCTGCCGCCACTGCCGTTGATCTGGATGGGGTTGGCGCCGTCATTCCGTGGCCCACTGTTGATGATGGCGTCGGCGACGTCCGGTGCGTGTAGATAGAGCTCCTAGGAATTCCATTCCTTTTGTTCCCTGTGAGGAATCAAATGGACCCCGCGGGGGTGTGTAAAGCATCTGTAATGCCTTTTGTTGATATTATCCTTATTGTGAAAATTTGCGAGCACATGTCATGTTGAGGCTCGGTTTCCCCCTTTCCAATCTCGCGGCAGCTTGGTGCTCTACGCTGATAGGTCCCGGTCCACAGGCTGGCTGCAGCCGTCTCTATTATGCTAGGTCGCGATGTCATGGTCAAGGCCAGGAGGTGAGCGGCCCAAGGTCCAGTAAGGGCTCCTGAGGCGCGATGCTCAAGAGGTCCCCTTTAGCGCGCAAGCAGCTACTTGCGAATGGGAAATGGAGGCGATGTTGCCACAGCAGGGCAGCAAAAAGGCAAGAATCATAGGTCATAGTGATGGGTCAGTCCAGGTACAAGACTTATCTTGGCATTCCGAGCCGGTTTCCCGTGACACACCAGACTTGGGTGTTAGTCGCTGCTGGGTAGCTAGGTTAGTCCCGTGCGGGCCTCCCCCTCTTCTCCATGTTCTTCCTAGTGCTCTACGTCCTCAGGTCCCGGCCCTCGAGCGAGCTCAGCCACCGCTGGTATGACAGGTCACGGTGCTGTGGTCAAGGCCAGGGGGTGAGGGCTCGAGAGCTAGTAAGAGCTCCTGAGTCGCGATGCTTAGGAGCTCCCCTTTTAATGCGCAAGTGAATTGCATGGGAGAAGAGAGAGAGTCCACGGCACCGCCTGCTATAGTCCTCAGGAAGTTCCTGCACGTCAGCGCGAGGAGGGGAACAAATTGCCGCGGTGATCGCCCGTCCGTTGCAGGCTTGTGTGAGGGGACTCCCTACTACGGAGAGGCCCCGGGGCGTGTACAGCCCTTTCCTGGCACGCGGCTTGCATGGCAGGGTTAGGAGAGGTGTATCTGGGTGCTCGTGAGCCAGCGCGGGACTCACGAGGCCCTACCTCAAGGCGGGTTGCGCCTGGTCTTGATTCTTGATGGCTGTGGCGTTCCTGCGAGACAGTTAGACAACCTATGGCGAAAGGATTTCCTGAGGCTATCGCACGAGAAGGCCAAGCACCAACGACCCCAGGAGGTGACGTGAACGGGGCAGGCCCGCCAGACAAAGCTCAGCCGTTGGATTTATCGAAGCTGCAGGGACGGGCCCAGGCACAGATGCCGTGTCTAGCCTTCCTATGTGAAGGATCTTGAAGAAAGACGATCGAGGTGCGGCTCCCATGGTGGGTGACAATCAAGCAGGTAATAACCATAGATAGATTATGCATGAGAAGCAAACTGGCTCAGATGTGAGAACGATACACACCACTGGGTCACACCCGAGCGGCTTAGGGATGATGCAGCCCGCAGGGCGCCCTGTAACGCCCCGGACACACCCGCCGGTGGTCGTTACTCCTAGCGGGATCTAGACTGGCCCCACAGATCAATACTAGTCTTTTCTGCGCACTTTGTCCTCACTCATGCACACCCGGGAGCAACTTCCTGGTCGGTCACCCATCCTGACACTACTCCAAGCTGAGCACGCTTAACTTTGGAGTTCTGTCCGAATGGGCTCCCGAAAAAGAAGGAATTCCTTATTCATATGAGTAGTCTATCGTCCCTAATAAGCCAGGCCATCACACGCCCCCAGCAATGTAAGCTAAAAACACAAGTGGATACATGCCACAGGGACTGACCCAAGCGATCTGGGAATGATGCAGCCCACGGGCGCTCCCAGCTAAATGAACTTGGAGAGATGTCACCTGGTTTGGTTGTCGAAGAAGTGTTGGGGTAGCTGAAGACGCGTAGCGAAGAAGTCGCCCTTGACGAGCCGTCGAGGCCCTGAGCCTTGGGAGGCTCGGGCGGCCTCCGGAGGACCGTCTCCATCTCCGCCAGGACTGCACGATGCGTGTCCTCCTGACCCGCCATGACGCTCTGCAGGTTGCGCTGGAAGGCGGCTGTCGGTGTCAAAACCGGCGGATCTCGGGTAGGGGGTCCCGAACTATGCGTCTAGGCCGGATTGTAACAGGAGGCAGGGACACGATGTTTTACCCGGGTTCGGGCCCTCTTGATGGAGGTAAAACCCTACGTCCTGCTTGATTAATATTGATGATATGGGTAATACAAGAGTAGATCTACCACGAGATCAAGGAGGCTAAAACCCTAGAAGCTAGCTTATGGTATGATTGTTGTATATGGAGTTGATTGCCTACGGACTACAACCCTCCGGTTTATATAAACACCGGATAGGGTTTGGGTTACATAGAGTCGGTTACAATGGTAGGAGATCTTGAATATCCGCATCGCCAAGCTTGCCTTCCACGCCAAGGAAAGTCCCATCCGGACACGGGACAAAGTCTTCAATCTTGTATCTTCATAGTCCTGGAGTCCGGCTGAAGGTATAGTCCGGCTACCCGAACACCCCCTAATCCAGGACTCCCTCAGTAGCCCCCGAACCAGGCTTCAATGACGACGAGTCTCGCACGCAGATTGTTCGGCATTGCAAGGCGGGTTCTTCTCCAAATCTTGTGTACCTATAGGAATAATGTCCGATTTTTGCAATGTAGTGCTCCTCGGCTTCCACACCCAATAATGGCCGCCTTCCACGTGTCAAACAAATGCAAAAAGCCAGGGCGTTTTTACATCCACACCCCTAGCCGTATAAACGAGCCGCTTATTTAACGGGATGGGGATTTAGGTCCAAACCACATCTTCTCCTTTCCGCGAGTTATCATTAGAGCGCTTCCAGGAAAGGTCCATTCCAACATGACCAGCCGTTGCAGCTCCTCCCCTCGCCCCTCCGGTCCCAAACCCGGGGACTGGGAGAGTTGCACCATCCCGCATAGCGAGTTAGTGTCGCTTCAGGCCAAGGGATTTCTCCCTCAGGCATACATGGTCCCGGTCCGAGCCGGTCTCGCCACCTACAACGGCAGAAAACAAGCGGAGAGCACCCCCAATCCTTCTAAAGGAGAGCGGGTGTGCCTCGTCCCCTATCTAATAAGGGGACTGGGATTTCCAATTCATCCATTTCTCCGCGGGCTTCTGGAGTTCTACGGCCTCCAGCTGCACAATCTCACGCCCGCCTCCGTATTGCATATTGCGGGTTTCGTCGCCCTTTGCGAGCTATTTTTAGGCGTTGAGGCTCATTTCACACTGTGGAAGAGGTTATTCTGCCTGGTGCCCCGTTCTCGAGGGGTCTATATACCAACTGGGCGGAGCCGAAGTATGGCGCATCGCCGGGACCGGATACCTATCCGGAACCCCAAAGAAGGCCTCTGAGGACTGGCCTTCGGAATGGTTTTACATAGATGACGTCCCGCTACCGGACCCTATCCGGGTCGGTCTCCCTGAGTTCAACAGTGCTACATTGAAGAAACGCTTGAGCTGGCGTCCGCGGAGCTCTTAGAGAGAAAGCGACAGAGACGTCCTTTACCTGATGGGCCGGATAAGACTGTTGGCTCATTCCGGACTAACCATGATTGGAGTCATGGCCGCATGCATTATGCGGGGGGTGCAGCCACTTCAATATAGAGGCCACCCCATGTGGGATTTCAACGGGGAGGATGACGCCACCCGTTACGGTCGTAAGGGGCCGGCCTTAGCTGTCGCTCTAGTAAAGATCTTATCCTCTTTGTACAAGGGAGAAAAGAAGGAATTCCTCCGCGTCAACCCGCAGGCCAGATTTACTATGTACGATCCTCCAAGTTGGGTAAGTGAACAATTGCACTTGCCCGTTTGTTTTATACTCCCACGGTTAGATATGTAGTCTAACGACTTTAATGCAGGAACTGCGACAGGTGGTAAAGGATATAAACAGCCGCCCTCCATAGCCTGAGGACCCAGAACGGTCCCTCGATCCGGACTCCGAAGAGGATCCGGACATATCGGTGGAGCTTATCGACGGGGTGTTCCATCAGCTAAGCAAGGACAATACCTTGGTACCCATCACGGCTGATTACCCAGGGTTAATCCCGGCCTCCCAGGTGACAGAAACCGGAGTCTCATTCCCTTGAGAGAGATTCCACTCTCACGTATTCCGGTGTTTCTGACGAACCGTGTTTTGCAGGGGAGATTTCCGAGGCAGGAGGCCGAACCTGCGGCGGCTAGCCAACGAGGGGCCGCAGGGCCCCGTGGGGCAAAAAGGAATGTAGTCCGGACTGAGATGCCGGCGCAAAGGTATAGCGCACCCTCTGTTTCCCTGGTGTTATTCTGTCAGGGCATATTAACGTTCGTGCTTTCTTCAGAATGAAGAAACCTCGCCGGACTACATCCGGAGAGGTTGCCAATCGCGCCTCCACCAGCCAGGCTCCAACGTCTGGCCAGGAAGCGGAGGCGAGCACAAGGCGCGCACCGGACGCTCCTCCGACAGAGGATGCAGACAGGCTGTCTGCCACAAATTCTGAAGTGGAGAGTGCCATGAACCACAGGCGTCGCCGGACAGTTCTACGCGACGCTTGTTTCTCCCAAGAGGCTTTAGATGCCTTTAATTCAGGAGATGCGTACCTCCGTGCCGCTCAAAATGGTTTAGCCAGAGCCACGGAGCAGTATGTAAAAGACATACGGGTAAGAAAATTTTTGTCAAATATATATATATACCAGTAGCCCCCGAGACTTGAAACAGTTAGAGCAACTGATTTAAGGATCATTTAATATGCAGGTTCTTATAGAGAAGAATACTGTACTGTCCCAGGAGCTGGAAAAGTGCAAGGCCCAACTAGAGGCCGCACTAGCCGCAGCAGGGGAGCCCAAAGAGACCCCCTCAGGTAAGATACACTTCGAAAGATTAGTATTGTGCGGTGTGGGTGCAAATCTGACAAATCATGTTGCAGATGGCGCCGGACTCGATCTGGAAAAGCAACAACTCTTACGCCGGCTAAAGGCCGGTGAGAGTATGTTGACAAAGGTGAGGCGAGAGAAGAATGATCTTCAGGATGCCAACACCGGGCTGGACATCGAACTTAAAGATGTTCGGGGCCAGCTGTCGGACTCCACGAAGGAGAATCAGCGGCTTCGACGCAGCATATTCAGTAAGTGCTTGAACGAACTTTGAAAAAAGAGTTCGGCGAGGAAGTCGACTAACAGAGTAATGTCTTTAGGTATGCTCACAGGTCGTCCTGCAGAGGAGATGCCCGGTTCTACGGGTGACCTTCTTCCCGAACTCATGCAACTGCACGAGCGAATTCGGCAGGCGATGCGAGGCATTGCCCAAGCCTTATGGCCTGCCCACTCCATGCCTGAGGGCCTTGGAGAGCTTGCGGAGAAGCTGAAGGGAGCTCGGCGGCGCTTCCGGTTGTGGAAGATATCGGCCTACCGACAAGGCGCTAGGGAGGCCTGGGCCATGGTGAAGACCCGTTTTACGAAGTCTGACCCAAACCACATGGCCGAGGTCAGACCAGTGGGGCCTGACGGGAAGGAGATCCTTGTAAGCTTAGTATACGGCCAAGTAGAGTTAGCCGCGAAGTATTCCCAGCAGGACTGTAAATTAGACAGCCTATTAGATGGTATAGAAGAGGAATACAATCAGTCAGAATGACTATGTAATTTTGAATTGACATGTGTAATGCCTTCTAGCCGGATTGTAGATCGTTTGTCGTTGCCGACCTTTTCGCTACAACCTCGGGACCTGACGGTCCGGAGTGTGTCCGAATACCATAGCGGTTATATAAGAACCAGGGTATGCGTGAAGACCAGGCGTAGGGGTCATTAGTGCTTTATCAGACAAGTGCCCAACTAGTTATGTTATATTACATGGTTAGTAAGAAACATCTTCCAGAGAGAATAGTTCCGTTAAGGGTTCCTTTCGCTAGGAGGCATGCCCTAAAGTGCATGTCCGGACTGCGTGAAAAGACGCAGAAAAAGCATCTGGGGGCGCATAAAATGAGTAAAAAGATCATCTTTTATTTCACCGACCGAATATTCTCTTAAGAACGCTAGCTTTCGGCTTCACCCAGTGTGAGGTACACATCCGGCTGACCCGGCAGTAACAATCGCAGAGGTGCTCCCTTTATCGCCTAGACGAACAATCGGGAACGTAGGGATAAGCACAAGAGCCAGGCAACCCAGCTTGGCCAAAACTTAAGTCATATCGATGCATATAATGGTGAAGAAAAGGGTACATGCGGAAGTTTGACGCATGTGTTGGGCGTGAAGCCCGTATAAATAAGCTTCTGTTAAAGAAGCCCCCAGGTTTAATGAGCGTGAGTGGCAAGTCACTAGATGAGCCTTTAAGGGCTATAAAAGAAAAGAGGGGAAGGAGAGAAATGTAAGAAAAAATGAAAAAAATGGACAGAGGAAGGAGACGAACACAGAGTCCGGCGCTAGGCATAGAATCTTCGGAGATGGGTGGCGTTCCACGGGTTCGGCTCGAGTCGGTTATCCGACGCATCTCGCAGGCGGTACGCCCCACCAGTCAGGACTTGGTCGATTATGAATGGACCTACCCACTTGGGCTTGAGTTTATCCTTTTTCTTATCTGGCAGGCGTAGAACTAGTTCGCCAACATTGTAATTTTTGGCCCGTACTTCTCTGCTTTGATATCTTCGGGCCTGCTATTGATAAAATGCGGAACGGGCTTTTTCCACGTCACGCTCCTCCTCCAAGGCGTCCAAGTTGTCCTGCCGATCGAGCTCGGCCTCTCTTTCTTCGCACATGCGCACTTCTAGGTGAGTCATGAATTATGTCGCAGGGCAGAACTGCCTCTGTGCTGTACACCATAAAAAATGGTGTGTAACCGGTGGTGCGATTTGGCGTGGTCCGTAGCCCCCATAGCACGGAGTCGAGCTCCTCTACCCAGTGCGTGTTAGATTCCTTGAGGGACCGCACCAGTCTGGGTTTAATGCCGCTCATGATAAGACCATTTGCGCATTCGACCTGGCCATTGGTTTGTGGGTGATAGATGGAAGCATAATCGATCTTGATGCCCATGTTTTTGCACCAGAGCTTTACCTCGTCGGCGGTAAAGTTTGTGCCGTTATTGGTTATGATGCTGTGGGGGACGCCATAACGGTGTACAACCCCGGATATGAAGTCTATCACAGGTCCGGATTCGGCCGTTTTAATAGGCTTGGCTTCTATCCATTTGGTGAACTTATCCACCATGACCAGTAAGTATTTTTTCCTGTCGGTCCCACCTTTAAGGGGCCCGACCATGTCAAGCCCCCAGACCACAAAAGGCCAGGTGATGGGTATAGTTTGGAGTGCGGTGGGTGGCATATGGCTTTGGTTGGCAAAAAGTTGGCAACCAGCGCATCGTTGGACTAGGTCTTGAGCGTCTGCCCGGGCCGTCGGCCAATAAAAGCCTGTACGGAAAGCCTTGTTAACAAGGGACCGAGCAGCGGCATGGTGACCACTGAGTCCGGCATGAATTTCAGCCAGAAGGTTCTGCCCTTCCTCTTCGGAGATGCACCTTTGAAGGACTCCGGTAGTGCTCTTCTTATAAAGCTCTCCCTCATGGACTCTATAGGCTTTAGATCGCCGCACTATGCAGCGGGCCTCGTTTTGGTCCTCCGGGAGTTCCTGCCTAGTAAGGTAGGCTAGGAATGGTTCTGTCCATGGGGCGATAACCGCCATTATGATGTGGCTGAAGGTGTAATTTCATTGGCAGAGCCTCCAATTGTGTCAGATTGTTCTGCGTCGAGTGGTGCAGCTGGGTCCGGGCTGTTATTTGCGGGTTCCCCCTCCCATGCTACGGATGGCTTGAACAATCTTTCCAAAAAGATGTTGGGGGGGGACTGCATCGTGTTTTGCTTCGATACGTGCCAGGACGTCCGCTGCTTGATTGTTTTCTCGGGCTATATGGTGAAACTCTAGCCCTTCGAACCGAGCTGACATTTTTAGGGCGGCATTGCGGTAAGCTGCCATTTTTGGGTCCTTGGCGTCGAAGTCTCCATTTATTTGGGATATCGCAAGGTTTCAATCCCCGCGTACCTCTAGGCGCTGGATACCCATGGATACTGCTATCTGAAGACCATGTAGGAGGGCCTCATATTCGGCTGCATTATTGGAATCCGTGTACATGATTTGGAGCACATATTGGACTGTGTCTCCTGTGGGGGACGTCAGGACGACGCCGGCCCCCAGTCCGGCCAACATTTTGGAGCCATCGAAATGCATAATCCAATTTGAATATGTGTCGTACTCTTTAGGGAGCTCGGCCTCTGTCCATTCTACGACGAAGTCGGCCAAAACTTGCGATTTTAATAGCTCGCCGTGGCTTATAGGTTATATCGAACTGGAGAAGCTCGATGGTCCATTTTGCAATCCGGCCCGTTGCATCGCGGTTGTTGATAATATCGTTTAGTGGCACTTCCGATGCTACTGTTATGGAACACTCTTGAAAGTAGTGCCGTAGCTTCCGGGATGCCATGAATACCGCGTATGCAATCTTTTGATAATGCGGGTACCGTGATTTGCATGGAGTGAGAACAGTGGACACTTAGTAGACCGGCCTTTGAAGGGGGAATTTGTGTCCGTCCGTTTCCCACTCAACAACGAGCACTGCGCTAACAACTTGGTGTGTTGCTGCAATGTACAATAACATTGGTTCGCCGGTGATTGGCGGCCAGGACTGGGTTGGTTGCCAATATGGCTTTTATTTCATCAAGTCCGGCCATGGCGGCATCCGTCCACTCGAAGTGTTCGGTGCGCCGAAGGAGGCGATAAAGGGGTAGTGCCTTTTCTCCCAAGCGGGAGATGAAGCGGCTTAAAGCCGCCACGCACCTGGTTAATTTTTGTATTTGTTTAAGGTCCTTTGGGACATCCAATTGTGACAAAGCTCGGATCTTGGCTGGGTTTGCTTCAATTCCTCTACCGGATACAATGAAGCCCAAGAGCTTTCTGGCTGGAACGCCGAAGACGCATTTTTCTAGGTTGAGCTTGATGTCATATTGTCAGAGGTTATCGAATGTAAGCCTCAAGTCGTTTACTAGGGATTCGACATGTCTTGATTTGACGACCACATCATCCACATACGCCTCCACTCTTTTGCCGATCTAGTTTGCAGACATGTCTGGATCATGCGCTGATATGTTGCGCCGGCGTTTTTCAGCCCGAAGGGCATTGTGTTGAAGCAGAATGGGCTGTATGGTGTGATGAATGCTGTTGCAGCTTGGTCTGATTCTGCCATCTTGATTTGATGGTAACCGGAGTATGCGTCGAGGAAACACAACAGATCGTGTCCTGCGGTGGCATCGATAATTTGATCGATGCGGGGGAGGGGGAAGGGATCCTTTGGGCAAGCCTTGTTAAGGTCTTTAAAATCGACACACAGGCGCCAGGATTTGTCCTTCTTTCGTACCATCACCAGGTTTGCTCGCCAGTCCGGATGTTTTATGTCTCTGATAAATCCGGCCTCCGATAGCTTGGCTAGCTCCTCTCCCATAGCCTGTCTCTTGGGTTTGGAAAAATGCCGAAGGGCTTGTTTGACAGGTTTAAATCCTTTTAGGATATTTAAGCCTGCGTGGGATCCCTGGCATGTCTGAAGGGTGCCAGGCGAAGATGTCCTAGTTCTCTCGTAGGAACTCTCGCAGTGCGGCGTCTGCATCAGGGTTCAGTTGTGCCCTGATTGAAGCTGTTTTATTGGGGTCCGTAGGATGGACCTGGAATTTGACTATTTCGTCGGCTGGCTTGAAGGATGTGGATTTGGATCTCTTATCGAGTATCACATCATCCCAGTTAACCGTGGAGCGCAGCGCAATCAGTTCCTCGGCGGCTAAGGCTTCGGATAGCGCCTCAAGGGCTAATGCGGCCGTCTTGTTTTTGGCGCGGAGTGCTATGTCCGGATCACTAGCTAGAATGATAATTCCATTCGGCCCGGGCATCTTAAGCTTCATGTACCCGTAATGGGGTATTGCTTGGAAGATTGTGAATGCTTCCCGCCCTAGTAAAGCGTGATATCCGCTCTTAAACGGGGCCATCTAAAACATGACTTCTTCGGACTTGTAATTATCCGGCGTGCCGAACACCACATCTAGTGTGATTTTTCCTGTGCAGCGCGCTTCCCGACTGGGGATTATTCCTCTAAAGGTTGTGCTGCTTCGCTCGACGCGGTTCCAGTCTATTTCCATTTTTGAAGGGTTTCCTCATAAATGAGGTTCAGTCCGCTGCCTCCATCCATGAGCACCTTGGTGAGGCGAAAGCCGTTCACTATGGGACTGAGGACCAATGCGGCTGGTGCTCGGGCTGTTCGGAATCTAGGTTCATCACTTGCGTTGAAGGTAATGGCAGTGTCGCTCCATGGATTTATTGTTGCAACTTGATAGACTTCGGCGAGGCTGCGGAGTGTTCTTTTTCGCACATTGTTTGATGCGAAAGTCTCAAAGACTGTGAGAACGGTACTGGTGTCCTTGGGCTGGCTTTCTGTGGCCTCCGGAATTAAGAGGTCCTCACCGATTTTGGCCACCTGCCGGAGTATCCAGCATGCTCTAAGGCTGTGAGTTGGTGTGGTGTCCTCTGTACTGTGAATTCTACAAGGTCCACCAAGCCATCTTTCCAGTACGGTTCCATGCCCTGTAGAGGGTTTTGGCTTTTTGGTGTTTATCCTGGGTGTCCTGTGATGATGCACCCTCTTAGTTTGGACGGGATTACTATTCAAGGCCGGATTATCCCAAAAATTTATTTCGGTTTCCAGGCGCTTTCCGTCGCACAGTATTTTTGTACTATGGACGCCAAGTCAGCGAAGCGTGTGATATCACGACGACTTACGGCGTTAAGGATTCCCTTGTCCGTGCAATTACCGCAAAAAATTGAGATTGCGTCTTCCTCGCGGCAATCCTTTATCCTGTTCATAACCAGGAGGAATCTGGCCCAGTAATGATGTACTGTTTCCTCAGGCCTCTGCCTGATTTGGGAGAGATTGCTTATGATTGGGTGGGCGGGTGTCGTTGAATCTGAAACCTCACCCAATCCAAGATTCGGAGGCCGAAGAGTTTCCGGACTCTGAAGTTCGGATTCTTGGATGTTGTCCAGTGAATCTGGCCCGTTGCCTGATCCTAAGCTCAAGTCTTGAGTTATATCTCCCCCTCCGCGGGTATCCGGCTTGGAGGGGTCGGGAATTCGGACGTAGCTAGTCCTTAAAATAGATGAAGGGTCGCCGCACAGCGTCTCTACCACGGCGACGTGGTGGGTGACTTGGGGAGAGTTAATTTCTCTTAGATCGGGTTTAAGCCCAACCTGGTCGTAATCCGTAGCGACCCCCAGGGCGGCGATGCGATCCAAGAGCTCGTTTACGGAAGAGAGATCCATTGGATCTAGCTGCTCGACGAGCTCCGAGCTGACGTGTAGGTTGCTTTTGATGACCCGAGAGGTCACCATCGGCGCAACAGCCGAACAGGCGGTCATGAGGAAACCACCTAGCCGGAGGGTTCGGCCGACAGCCAAGGCTCCCTTAGCAATGGCGCCGTCTTTAAAGACGGGAGGAGGCATCCTTCCTGATTGTGACGGCATAGAGGAACTCTCAATGAAAGCACCAAAGTCGGTGTCAAAACCGGCGGATCTCGGGTAGGGGGTCCCGAACTGTGCGTCTAGGCCGGATAGTAACAGGAGGCAGGGAACACGATGTTTTACCCAGGTTCGGGCCCTCTTGATGGAGGTAAAACCCTACGTCCTGCTTGATTAATATTGATGATATGGGTAATACAAGAGATCAAGGAGGCTAAAACCCTAGAAGCTAGCCTATGGTATGATTGTTGTATATGGAGTTGATTGCCTACGGACTACAACCCTCCGGTTTATATAGACACCGGATAGGGTTAGGGTTACATAGAGTCGGTTACAATGGTAGGAGATCTTGAATATCCGCATCGCCAAGCTTGCCTTCCACGCAAAGGAAAGTCCCATCCGGACACGGGACGAAGTCTTCAATCTTATATCTTCATAGTCCCAGAGTCCGGCTGAAGGTATAGTCCACCTACCCAAACACCCCCTAATCCAAGACTCCCACAGCGGCATCCATGCTCGGCAGGCCGAGCGGCAAGAAGACGTAGCTGTGAGGCGGGCCCTCACACTGGCCTATACGCGAAGGCCAGAAGCGCTCCTGAGATGCGGCCTGGTTGAGCCCTGGGATGTCGATGGAGATGCGCAACTCACTACCCTGGCCTGGGTGGGGAGCAACGCTAGGTGGGCGGCAGTCGCCGCATGTTGCTCTTACTTCCTGAAGCTCCTGAGATGCCTTGGTGATGAACTCCTGAGCGCCAGGTGTCGGTGTCAAAACCGGCGGATCTCGGTAGGGGGTCCCGAACTGTGCGTCTAGGATCGATGGTAACAGGAGACGGGGGACACGATGTTTACCCTGGTACGGGCCCTCTCTATGGAGGTAATACCCTACTTTCTTCTTGCTTGATCTTGTTGAATATGAGTATTACAAGAGTTGATCTACCACAAGATCGTAATGGCTAAACCCTAGAAGCCTAGCCTATCTGAATATTGTAATGAGTATATGTGGTGTCCTTTCCGGACTACCCCCTTCGGTTTATATAGACACCGAGGGGATCTAGGGTTCACATGGAGTCGGTTACATAAGAAGGAATCTTCGGTCGCCAAGCTTGCCTTCCACGCCAAGTAGAGTCCAATCTGGACACGGTGAAGTCTTCTGCCTTCATGTCTTCACAGACCATTAGTCAGGCCCATGGATAACAGGACGGACGCCCGAGGACCCCTTATTCCAGGACTCCCTCAGTAGCCCCCGAACCAGTGTTTAATAGCGATGTGCTCGGCACACATATTGTCTTCGGCATTGCAAGGAGGGTTCCCCCTTCAATGATGTCCAAGTAATGTATTCGGCCATTGATCCAATGTCGCCTGCTTGGCATCTGCGCGTTGAATAATCTTTGTCCTCCACGTGTCGAGTGAATGTGGAAAGTCAGGGTATTTTTGTGAATAACACCCCATCCATGTGAGGAAGAGTGCCTATTTAAAGAGATTGGATCCCAGATCCATTCAGCGCTACGCAGAAGAAATCCCTAGAGACTGCTTAGGAGAAACTATTCCAGCATGGCTAGTGTTCCCAGCTCCTCCGCTCGTCCCGGCCCAAAGAAAGGCTAGTGGGAGAGGTGTTTCGTGTCTCATAGCCTATTTGACGAAGTTGCAAACTCATGGATTCCTTCCCCATGCAGATCTAGTCCCTGTTCGAACGGGGCTAGCTTTCTTCAATGAGGGGACTCAGGAAGAGGACTTCCCCAATCCGTCCGGGGGAGAGCGAGGGTGTTTGTCCCCTACCTGCTAAGAGGCGCTGGATTTCCAATCCATCCGTTCCTCCGAGGGCTTATGGAATACTACAGCCTCCAGCTGCACATCTTCACTCCGGCCTCTATTCTGCACATTGCGGGTGACATCGCTTTATGCGAACTTTTCCTAGGCGTCGAGGCTCATTTTTAGTTTTGGAGGAAGTTGTTCTGTCTCGTCCCGCGCAATCATGAAGGGTCAATATTTGAAATAGGCGGAGCCGAAGTATGGCGCATCGCCGATACCGGATATCCATCCGGCACACCAAGGAAGGCACCTGATGAATGGCCCTCCGAATGGTTTTATATAGAGGACGTTGCGCTTCTTGACCCGATTCGAAAGGGTCTTCCCGAATTTGTGCACGCCCCGCTGAAGAAATGCCACAATTGGCGTCCCTGGAGTCTTGAAGAGGAAGACGGCGCGGAGGTTCGTCAGCTGATGAGCAGGATAAAAGAGCTCACTCAGTCTGGACTCACAGTAATCGAGGTTATGGCGATTTCCGTAGCGCGAGGGGTTCAGCCACTCCAATTCAGAGGGCTTCCAATGTGGCACTACAATGGGGAGGACGACGCCTCTCGTTGCGGCCGGAAAGGTCCGGATACCCCTGCCGCTTTGGCTAAGATATTAGCCGAACTGTTCAAAGGGGAGGAAAAGGAATTTCTCCGCATCAAATTTAGAGACGGGTACTCTATGTACAACCCTCCCAGCTGGGTAAGGCTAGACGCCTCTGTTTTTACTTCTTCCATCTCCGAATTGCCTTTGATAAACTTCTAGCTTGTTTGCTTATGACAGCACTGGCGAAAGGTCACCGAGGGATTTTATAGTCCCGCCCCACAGCTAGAGGACCACAACCGAGAGCTCGATCCCGGGTTCGAAGAGGATCCGTATATATTTATGGTGCTTGCGGAGGGGGTGTTTTACCAGGCGAGCTACGATGGCACAGAAGTGGCCATCATGGCCGACTACGATGGTCCTCTTCCAGCTTCACACCTAAGTGATCCGAACACACCTTATTCAAAAGAGATCTCTCCTTCCTTCTTACCCACTGCACTATCTTGTGCTCAAAAGGGGAAGGGTTCGGCGCGCCATACTACGACAAGTGTACCTCCGAAGAGAGCGTCCCCCACTCCGGGCGAGCCTTCCAAGAGGAAAGCAAACGAAGATACGGTCGTGCCCTCATCGAAGAGGTCTGAATTCGCCAACCTGCACCTGAGTAGTCATGTCCAATCGTGACCTTCCTGTTATCCATGTGTCAGGAGAAAGACGCGCCGGACCGTATCCGGAGGTTCAAGCGGACGTACTTCCCGCAGCCAGGATTCAAATCCTGCCATGAAGACGGGGGCTGATGCGGAGGCGAAGCCGGACTGTCCTCCAGCCGAGGTCTCGGATGATGTATCCGTTAACAACTCGGAAGTGGAGAGTGCGATGAATCATCGGCGCTGCCAGGCCATTTTACAAGACTTTGGCATTTCAGAAGAGTTGTTTAACGCCTTCAACTCAGCTGATGCATACATCCGAGCTGTTCGAGATGGGATTAACAGGGCCACAAAGCAACATTTGGAAGATGTGCAGGTAACTTTATTTTGTCTGACTATGATAACCATATGCTAGTAGCCCCCGAGACTTAAAGGAGTTGAAACAACTGATTTAAGGATGAATGCATGACCAGGTGCTTACAAAGAAGAACACCCAGCTAGCTCAGGAGCTGGAGAAGTATCAGCGCCGGCTGCTTGCTGCCAATGTCGAACTGGAGAAATACAAGGCATCTCCCGGTAATGTTTCCTTCTATCGAAAATTCGTAATGATACACCGATAGTTCGAATCTGGGTGGTAATCTTTGTGTTCGGCCGTTGGACCAAGTACAAGAGCAGTTGGACGCCGCTCGAAGCGAAGAACACGGAGCCAAAAAGCTACTAGCAGCGGACGAGCGTGTATTGACAAAAGTAGTTCAAGAGAAAAAGAAACTCCAGGACTCGAACTCCAAACTGGGCGAAGAACTGAAAGATGTGCGAGCTCAGCTAGCTGACTCTGTGAAGGAGAAGAAGAAGCTGCGAGGCAGCATATTCAGTATGTGGCCACTTTTGTTTTATATCAGTTTTGGTGGTAACGGTAGCTGATATAGCTGTAATTTCAGGTGTTTTGACGAACCGCCCCGAAGAGGAGGTGTCCGGATCACCGAGTGATCTTCTGGAAGGGCTATCGCAGTTGCACGAGCAAGCTCGGTAGGCGATGCGGAGTGTAGCCAAGGATTTATGGCCATCCGACCCCCCTCAAGGAGCATGGAGAAGCTGGTAGAGCTGTTCAAGGGAGCACGGCGGCGTATCCGGCTGTGGAAGATATCGGCATGCCGAGAGGGTGCGCGAGAGGCCTGGGCCATGGTGAAGACATGATATACCAAGATGGATCCTAATCACATGGCTCATGTCGGACTGCTAGGGTCGAATGGGGAAGAAATTCCCGTTATTTTAGTATATGACCAAGTAGAGGTGGCCGCCAAATATTCCCAACAGGAGTGTAAGTTAGACTGCATGTTGGAAAGTGTAGAGGAGGAGGTTTTCGAGTCCAAGTGACTGTGTACTTTCCTCATCTAGCTGAATAGTATATCATTTGTCATGGCAGACCTTTTTGCTTCAACCTCCGGTCCCGAAGGTGCGGAGTGTTTCCGAATACCGTCGCAGCCGAATAGGCCGGGGTATGCCTGGAAAATTAGGTGAAGGGGTCATAGTTGCTTGAACAGACAAGTTATATCCAACTAGCTATGTTATATTACATTGATATCGTAAGAAACATCTTCCAGAGAAAATAGTTCCACTAAAGGTTCCTTTCCCTAGGTGTACATGCAATTAATGCGCATGTCCAAATTGTGATGTGATCACCACAATTTGTTTAACTTCTGGGGGTGCACAATGGAGTGAGTTTAAAAACATCTTTAATTCACCGACCGAATATTCCCTTAAGAATGCTAGCTTTCGGCTTCACCCAGTCTGAGGTACACATCCGGATGACCAGGCAGTAACAATCGCAGAGGTGATCCCTTTATGTCCTAGCCGAACTAACGGGAACGTAGGGCATAAGCACAGGAGCCAGGCAACCCAGATTGACGAAAACATAAGTCATATCAATGCATATAATGGCAAAGAAAAGGTACAAATGGAAAAACTCATATGTGAGGAGCTTGATGCTCAAGGAATGACAAGAACTTTTGTCCGAGAAGCCCCAAGTACAAGTGGCGTACATATTTAAAGATGTATGTGCCGATGGTGTGCGGTCTAGCCGCACCAAAGCTTTAAAGAGAGAAAGAAGAAAGTAATCAGAAAAGAGAGAAAAAAATAATGGAAACTATAGGGGAGGAGGAGATGAACAAGGGGTTTAGCGCTAGGCGTAGAATCTCCAGAGTCTGGACACGTTCCAAGGGTTCGGCTCAAGGCGATTGTCTGATGCATCGTGAAGACAGTATGCTCCTCAGGTGAGAACTTAGTCAATTATGAAGGCACCCTCCCATTTGGGCTTGAGTTTGTCCTTTTTCTTCTCCGGGAGCCGTAGAACAAGTTCGCCAATGTTGTAAGTCTTGGACCGTACTTCTCTTCTTTGATATCTTCGAGCCTGCTGTTGGTAATCTTCTGAACGGGCTTTTGCGACATTGCGTTCCTCCTCCAGGGCATCTAGGCTGTCTTGCTGATCGAGCTCGTCTTCTCTCTCTTCGTACATACACACTCTAGGTGAGTCGTGAATAATATCGCAGGGCAATATGGCCTCTGCACCATACACCATGAAGAAAGGTGTGTACCAGGTAGTACGGTTGGGCGTGGTCCGCAACCCCCAGAGTACGGAATCGAGCTCCTCAACACAGTGCTTGTCTGATTCTTTCAAAGACCGCACTAGTATGGGCTTGATGCCGTTCAAAATAAGACCGTTGGCGCGTTCGACTTGACCGTTGGTTTGTGGGTGGTAGACGGAGGCGTAATCTAGTTTAATACCCAGATTAGTACACCAGGTTTTTACCTCGTCGGCTGTGAAATTGGAGCCGTTGTTAGTGATGATGCTGTGTGGGACACCATAACGGTGCACAACATCGGATATGAAGTCTATCACTGGGCCGGACTCAGCCATTTTGACCGGTTTAGCCTCTATCCACTTAGTGAATTTGTCCACCATAACCAGCAGATATTTTTTCTTATGGCTTCCCCCTTTAAGGGGTCCAACCATGTCAACTCCCCAGACCACAAAAGGCCAAGTGGTGGGGATTGTTTGTAGGGCAGTGTGGGGCATATGGCTTTGATTGGCAAAGAGTTGGCATCCGATGCAACGTTGGACAAGGTCCTGTGCATCAGCTCGGGCCGTTGGCCAATAAAAACCTATACGGAAGGCCTTGCTAACCAGGGCCCGAGCTGCAGCGTGGTGAGCGCCGAGTCCGACATGAATTTCAACCAAGAGCTGCCGCCCCTCTTCCTCGGATATACATCGTTGAAGGACTCCGGTGGCACTCCGGTGGCGCTTTTCTTGTAGAGCTCTCCATCATGAACCATGTAGGCCTTTGAGCGCCGAACAATGCAGCAGGCGTCATTGTGGTCTGTCAGCGTTCTGGGAACAGGGGTCCCCAGACTTGCCTGCCTGCGACCCGTGGCGTGGCCAAGCAGCAGGTCGTACGACCCATCTTCACCGACAAGGCACCCAAGACCCTAACGAGGCGGACGACGCTAGACCTCCTCCCGAGCGGCCTAGACAGGTAGGCTCGCGAGGGGCGGAGATATCAAGGTGAGGCGAACCTCACGAGGCTCTCGTGACGTGAGCCATGACGATCGACACCCAGCGGGCACCAGCACACGCAGCGCCCTTGTTTCCTCTTTGGTGCAAAGGAGGCAAGCGTAGCCGCGGAGTACCGAGGCATCAGGCAAAGGTTGCCATTTCGGTGCAACAAGACCAGGATCAAGGACTGCAAGACGGAGGTCATTGTGGAGCCCAAGACGGTGTCACCACCAGAGCCTTTCACAGGCGAAGACCGCTTTTGTCAGGATTGCTTGTACTAGCTGTCCCCCTTCGAATTAGGCCGCCATTGTTGGCTCCCTTCCCGCTCAATATTTGGGAAGAGGACCAGGGCCTCTATAAATAGGACTAGCCACCATAGTAGAGGCATCGGACCTGAGCTTGAGGGAATCTACACACCACAAGTTCATACGCACAAGAACACCTCAACCTCAGGAGGCTGTTCTTCCCCTTGTATTGTTCATCATCAGCCCAAGAGGCAATCCACCACCACCACACTAGAGTAGGGTATTATACCACAACGGTGGCCCGAACCAGTATAAACCCCATGTCTTTCTGTGCTGCGAGTTCGTCGAGTTCGTCCGCAATATCTTAGCGAGCTAGAGCGTACATCGATAGGACGGAAAGACTTCGCGCGCACCCCAGTGTTCGAACCTTAAGGGTTAGCCGGAACCCCACATCCGACATTTGGCGCGCCGGGTAGGGGTGCGCCAGAGCTCCTCACACCAACCTGCGCCCCGTGCCGCCGCACTTCGCTCCCATGGCAGGTGCCCCGCCACCCACCTCTGCGGCCGACACCAGCAATAGGGAGTATGGGTACCGAGCCCTGGCCCCCGCCCTGCAACGAGTGCAGTGGCCAACCGCGTTACGACGGCGCGGCAGACCTGGCGCCGTTCCTGCTGGCGTACGAGGAGGTCGTCCTCGAAGCCAGGGGAGACGACAAGATCATGGACAACTGGTTCCCCATGGCCCTTGCCGGTGAGCCGCGCGCCTGGCTGCTCAACCTCCCGGGATCCATGGTGGCATCCTGGGGGGGGGGGACTCCGCGACCTCTTCACCGCGCGCTATGCGGTGCCGGCGCACCACGCAGTCGCGGCACTGCTGGGTGGCTCTCAAGATTCACCTTCAGATCGCCACATCAAACCTTTCTTCCGTTAGATTGGGGCAGCCACCAAGCGCTCGAGGGCTCCGCCGGGTTGGGCCGCACCGGTGGCCGACCTCACCTTCGGCACAGAAGACCACCCCGACTCCACCGCCGGCTCCGGGGTGCTCCCGATGCTCAGCACGCCCACCATCTGCAACGTGACCGTTACCAAGACCCTCATCGACGGCGGCGCCAGCCTCAACTTGCTCTCCATAGAAGCCATCAGCCTTCTTCATGTGCCTCTCAAGCGGCTCGGCCTCAGCAAGCCCTTCGTGGGTGTGGGTGGTGGAGCTGCCCACTCTCTGGGGCAGATCCGCCTCCCTGTCACCTTTGGCACGCGAGACAACTATCACACCGAGCTGGTGGACTTTGACATCGCCCGCATCGGTCTCCCGTACAACGCCATCCTCGGGTATCCTGCTCTCGCTTAGTTCATGGCGGCAGCTCACCCGGCCTACAACCTCATGAACATGCCAGGGAGCAAGGGCGTCCTCACCATCAAGGGGGACACTAAGGAGGCCGTGACAGCGCTCAGGCTCGCTTTCCAGACCGCGGCAGCAGCACAGCCAGCCGGCACCGGTGCGCCCGAGGCCAAGGAGACCGCGCCCACCAAGAAGAAACAGCTATTCACCCAAGACAAGGCGGAGACCAAGCAGGTGCCGGTCAACGAGGACGGGTCTTCAGGAGCCACCTTCACCATAGGAACCGGCCTTGACCCGGGACAAGAAGAAGCTTTGGTGAGGTTTTTGTGCGTGAAAAAGGGGATATTCCCGTGGGAGCCCAATCAACTGGTAGGGGTCCCGACGTACGCCCCTACGTACGCCCCGTGAAGCAGCGAGCAAGACGGCGGTCCACTGAGAAGCAGGCCTTCATCGTCCAAGAGACACGCAAGCTGGAGGCGGCAGGTACCATCTGAGAAGTACGATACCCCGAATGGCTGGCGAACCCCGTTGTAGTACCGAAGAAAGGTGGGAAGGAACAGATGTGCGTCGACTTCACCAACCTCAACAAAGCCTGCCCCCAAGATCCGTTCCCCCTTCCGTGCATCGATCAAATCGCCGACTCCACCGCCGAGTGCGATTTGTTGTGTTCCCTGGATGCGTTCTCTGGATACCATCAGATCAAGATGGCGGTGGAGGATGTGGAGAAGACGGCCTTCTTGACACCATGTGGGGTGTACTGCTACACCTGCATGCCTTTCGGCCTTCGCAACGCGGGTGCAACCTTTCAGCGGCTGATGCACATCGCCTTGGGGCGGCAGCTTGGCAGGAACACAAAGGCCTATGTTGATGATATAGTGGTCAAATCTCGCGAGGCGAGGACGTTGATTCAAGACTTGGAGGAGACCATTGAGAGTTTGTGTTGGGTGAACTTGAGGCTTAATCCGGAGAAGTGCTTGTTTGGCGTCCCCTCTGGCAAGCTGCTTGGGTTTCTCGTATCCCACAGAGGGATCAAGGCGAACCCGGAGAAGATCAAGGCCATCGAAGACATGAGCCCACCATAGACCCTCAAGGAGATGCAAAAGCTGGAAGGACGGGTGACCGCGTTAGGGCGTTTCCTCTCTAAGCAAGGCAAGCGAGCCTTACCCTTCTTTAAGCTCATGAAGAAGAAAGGCCCCTTCGAGTGGACCCCGGAGGCCGACCGGGCCTTCCAAGACCTCAAGAAATAGCTCACCAACCCCCCGGTGATGGTGGCGCCACAGCCTCTCGAGCCTCTGGTACTCAACCTCGCCGCCACCCCGTACTCCGCCAGCGCGGCGCTGGTGGCAGTTCGGGAGGAGCGCAATGACAAGGGTGTGCCGCACCAAGCCAGAGCTGATGCAGCGCAGGGTCAGGAAGGCACACCAAAGCCATCAGCAACGGAAGATCAAGCTCGGCAGGGCAACGTCGCGGAAACTCCTGTGGATGGCCAAGTCTCAGGAAACCCTCCACCTCAGGATATGCCACAATCTCCGCAAGACGCGAGCCTCAACAGTGTGCCAGCTGGAGCACTCGGTGTACTTCGTCAGCACCGTACTGCGGGATGCAAGGGCACGCTACCCCATGTCGCAAAAGCTCCTGCTCGCACTCTTGGTGGCCTCGCGCAAGCTGCGGCACTACTTCCAGGGGCACCCCATCAAGGCCGTCTCATCTTACCCATTGGAGAGCGTACTTAGGAGCCCAAACTCAGTCAGAAGGGTCACTGAATGGAACATCGAGCTGCAGGCATTCCAGCTGGAGTTCAGCACCACCAGGGTCATCAAGGATAAGACCAGTCCACCTCCCCAGGAAGTGAGGCACCAGACGGCTGTGTCATGTATTTTGATGGCGCCTTTGCACACCAGGGCGCGGGGGCTAGAGCAGTGCTCATCTTGCCCACTTAGGACAAGCTTTACTATGCCGTGCAACTCTGCTTCCACCACAGCGAGAAGGTCTCCAAATATATCACAGAATACGAAGGCCTATTAGCTGGCCTAAAGGCTGCGGCGCCGCTGGCGGTGAGGCGCCTTACCGTCAAGGGCGACTCGCAGCTCCTCGTCAACTTCTCCAACAAAGTGTACGAGCCAAAGGACGAGCACATGGAGGCCTACCTTGCGGAGGTATGGAAAATGGAAAAGCAGTTCTCAGGCTTGGAGCTACAGCACGTGCCCCGGGGCACCAACAAGGAAGCCGATGGCATCGCCAAGAGAGCATTCAAGCGGCAACCGCAAGAGCCCGGCGTCTTCGAAGAGCGGCTCTGCAAGCCGTCAGCTACGCCACCTCTTTCAAGCACGACTCAACCTCGGGAGGAGCTCCCACAGCCCCCGGCCACGGGAGCCCCAGCTTGCGGCCCAACCTCAGGAGCTTGGCTACTCTTGGCGCTCGAGCCCCAGGAGGAGTGCTGGACCAAGGAGTTCAAGGAATACCTGATGCACGGGACACTGCCGGAGAAGGAAGAAGACGCGGAGCGCTGGCCCGACAGGACACGGCATACTGCATTCAAGACGGCGAGTTGTACAGGAAACGACCGAACGATGTCACGATGTGTTACATCTCCAGCGATCAAGGGAGGGACCTGATGATTGACATACACGGCGGGGACTGTGGACATCACTCATCATCACGGACCCTCGTCGGCAAGGCCTTCTGCAGCGGATTCAGTTGGCCCACAGCACTCAACGATGCAACCGAGCTGGTGAAGTCCTGCGAAGCTTGCCAATTCCACGCCAAGCAAATCCATCAGCCTGCTCAGGGCCTCCAAACCATCCTGCTCATGTGGCCGTTTGCGGTCTGGGGGCTAGACATCCTAGGACCGTTCCCACGAGCGCCAGGGAGCTACCGTTATCTCCACGTCGCCATCGGGAAGTTCACCAAGTGGGCAGAAGTGGAAGCCGTCCGAACCATTCCAGCCGGCTCTGCTGTCAAGTTCATCAAGGGCCTCGTGAGCCGCTTCGGGGTCCCCAACCGCATCATCACAGACAACGGCTCGTAGTTTACTAGTGACCTCTTTAAAACCTATTGTGCTAACCTTGGAACGCAAATCTGCTATGCTTCGGTGGCCCACCCCAGTAGCAATGGTCAGGCTGAGCGCGCCAACGCTAAGGTCCTGAGGGGCCTCAAGACCAGGACCTTCAAGAAGAAGCTGGAGGCCTGGGGCAGGGGCTGGCACGACAAGCTCTAGTCCGTGCTGTGGTCCATCCGCACCACCGCTCCCAAGCCAATGGGCGAGACTCCATTCTTCCTCGTCTACGAAGCTAAAGCAGTCCTCCCTCACGAGGTTAAGCATCGCTCCGCACGGGTTCCGGCGTTCGAGGAAACGCAGCAGGACGCCATGTGGGGGATGGATCTCGTGCTGGGGGAGGAATGTCGTCGCGAAGCTGCATTAAGGGCGGCAAGGTACCAGCAAGGGCTGCGGTGTTACCACTGCCGCAACATTCGCTCCAGGACGCTCGAGACGGGTGACCTGGTCCTGAGGCAGGTCCTCTCCAGGTAAGGGTTGCACAAGCTTTCACCCATGCGGGAGGGCCTGTTCAGGGTCGTCCACATCTCCAGGCCTGGCGCCATGCGCGTGGAGATGCAAGAGGGGACACCTATCCAAAATACCTGTAACATCCAGCACCTCCGGAAGTTCTACCCATGAAGCAAGGCCCAGAGCCTGTGAAGCAAGGCCCAGAGCCTATGAAGCAAGGCCCAGAGCCTGTGAAGCAAGGCCCAGAGCCTGTGAAGAAAGGCCTAGAGCATGTGAAGCAAGGCCCAGAGCCTGTGAAGAAAGGCCCAGAGCCTGTGAAGAAGGCCCGGTGCCTGTGAAGAATTGCCGCCCGTGACACTCTCACGTAATAATGAGTTGGGGTTGTACACGCCCCAGAGTCTCAGGAGCGCCGGCCTCAGGCCCTGGGGCTCCCTCCCACGCCTAGTGGACAGCACTTAGCTCCGCGCTGGTGAGAAGACTTGAAGACTAGATTAGGTGCCAGACGTGGCTTTTCATTTGCTTTCCATAGTTGGCTCGCATCTCCTTAATCAAGTTTGCCTTTGGCGTTCCTTGCTGATTTGGTTCCTTCGCATTTTACCGTGTTTTTCGGCTCTGGTTTGCTCATGACCTCTCTCTCGTATACCTCGCGAGGGGGCTAGGCAGGTGCCCTCGCGAGCATTTTTCTTCTCTCTGCCTTATCACGAGTCACCCTCGTTCAAGCCTGAAAGCTGGCACATCTCTCCTAATCCGTGGCCCTCGTGTACTGCGATACAAAGAGCCAAGTCAAGGTTTGAGTGAACGGCAAATCCTCTAGTGCACCCCTAACAATTTTTTTGCAGTTTCTGAGAAAACACAGACATCTCGTGAAGGAAAGGGCGTCCCAAACGCGCCAGGTTAGGTTATCTTTGTGAAAATAACAACACAGCATGGGAATAAACACGCACATTGCATTAACCAAGAACCACAGTTCGATGCACGCCCCTCTGGGCCCATACTGGTTTCATTTTCTGATGCAGGAAAAAAAGGGAAAAGCTAAACAAAGCGGCGTTTCCGCAATCCGTGGGGCAAGCCCTTAGCGACGCCCCAAGCCTAGCCAGACCACTCCTCGCGCTTCACGGAGGCGTGACGACGAGATGACCCGCTGCCTCTTTCGAAGCGGGCGCGGTGGCTGGTCGTAGCCACCGCTGCTAGAGCTGTCACTTGAGGAAGAGCCGTTGTAGCTGGAAGAGACGCGGTCTCCGCCGAGGGCAGGCTCGCCCTCATGCTCGTCGCGACCGTCACCAAGGCCGATCACCTCCTCACCGTCGTTTGTCTCGGGGCAGCACCCGGCGTGGCGACCATCTTCCCCGAACACCCTCACATAGAGGGTCGACCCACCTTCATACTTGAAGTGGAGCGTGCACCGCCTGCCCAGGCTGCGTGCGCGGGCGAACGTCTGCCAGCCGCGGGCCAGGGCTATGTTGCTCGCGGCGGAAGTCTCGACCGCGACCCAGGAGGCCTTGCTGCAGCAACCATCCGCCTGCAACCAGAGCCCGCCTGGACCAGGGGCCGACAGTTCATCAACAAGGAAGCATGGAAGCTGGAGCCAGTTGCCGGCCGGATTCTCCGCTAAATGGATGCACGGGCGGGGAGGTCGCGCCATCATCGCACGTCTCCCCTCGTCAGCTAGACCGCCATGGTTGCGACGGTCCCCTCCGCATGCTGCGGCGCCGCCTCGACGGTGGGCTCCGGAGGGGGTCGCACCGTGCTTGCGCGGACGGCCGCGACCGTGCTAGGGCGCCAGGGAACCGGGGCCCTCGCGAGGGGCCTTCCCCTTCTCGGAGGCAGAGAACTTCCTTCGTGGTGCCACCGGAGGCACTGTAAGCAATGAAGCAAAGAAGAAGCAAGCAAGCGAGGAAGAGATGGGCAACGGGGGCTCCACCCCCTCCCCATTTATAGCAAGATAAGGCCAACCAGCGTCTCCCACGATCGCAGGTAATGATGGTTTCCCTTGCATGTCGCAGGGACTTGTCAAGTCGTGCAGTCGTCGAGGCAGCGTGGGAAAGTGGAGTCGCCCATGACCTATGGACCGCCATACGTCAACCGAGGTCGCGGGCTTTTGGGGCCCGCGGTGCACAGAACTTGACGCTTGGCCTCACCGAGAAGCCAAGCCCGAGCGCACCTTGGGCTCGGGGGCTACTGTCGGTGTTCTGGGAACGGGGGTCCCCAGACATGCCTGCCTGCGGCCCGTGGCGTGGCCAACCAGCAGGCCGTACGTCCCATCTTCACCAACAAGGCACCCAAGATCCTCACGAGGGGCCAAGCCTCACAAGGCGGACGACGCAAGACCTCCTCCCGAGCGGCCTAGTCAGGCAGGCTCACGAGGGGCGGAGATATCAAGGCGAGGCGAACCTCACGAGGCTCTCGTGACGTGAGCCACGACCATTGACACCCGGTGGCTGCCAGGCGGGCGCCAGCGCACGCAGCGCCCTTGTTTCCTCTTTGGTGCAAAGGGGGCAAGCGCAGCCACGGAGTACTGAGCCATCAGGCAAAGGTTGCCATTTCGGTGCAACAAGACCAAGACCATGGACTACAAGATGGAGGTCATCGTGGAGCCCAAGACGGCGTCACCACCAGAGCCTTTCATAGGCGAAGACCACTTTTGTCAGGATAGCTTGTACTAGCTGTCCCCCTTCGAATTAGCCCGCCATTGTTGGCTCCCTTCCCGCTCAATATTTGGGAAGAGGACCAGGGCCTCTATAAATAGGACTAGCTAGCATAGTAGAGGCATCGGATCTGAGCTTGAGGGAATCTACACACCACAAGTTCATATGCACAAGAACAACTCAACCTCAGGAGGCTGTTCTTCCCCTTGTATTGTTCATCATCAGCCCAAGAGGCAATCCACCACCACCACACTAGAGTAGGGTATTACACCACAACGGTGGCCCGAACCAGTATAAACCCTGTGTCTTTCTGTGTTGCGAGTTCGTCGAGTTCGTCCACAAGATCTTAGCGAGCTAGAGCGTAGATCGGTAGGAGGGAAAGACTTCGCGCGCACCCCAGTGTTCGAACCTTAAGGGTTAACCGGAACCTCACATCCAACATGGTCCTCAGGAAGCTCCTTCTTATTAAGGTAGGCCAGGAAGGGTTTGGTCCATGGGGCTATGACTGCCATGATGAGATGCGCCGACGGTGTTATGTCGGTGTTTCTGGGATTTGGGGTTATGTTTCGGTCCGGACTAGTATTGCCGTTTCCCCCCTGCCACACCACAGATTGCTTAAAGAGCCTTTCCAGGAAGATATTAGGTGAGCCGCTTGATTACTTTCTCGAGCCACATGATGGAACTCGAGCCCCTCGAACCGGGCCGACATTTTTATGACTGTGTTACGATACGCTGCCATCTTTGGATCTTTAGCGTCGAAATCTCCATTTATTTGAGATATTGCAAGGTTTGAGTCCCCGCACACTTCTAGGCATTGTATGCCCATGGAGACAGCCATCCGGAGACCATGCAATAAGGCCTCGTATTTGGCTGCATTATTGGAGTCTGTGTATAGTATTTGGAGAACGTACTGGACGATGTCCCTGGTAGGGGACGTTAAAACGACACCCGCTCCTAACCCTGCCAGCATTTTGGAGCCGTTGAAGTGCATGACCCAATTGGAGTATGTGTCATACTCTTTAGGGAGTTCAGCCTCTGTCCATTCGGCGATGAAGTCGGCCAGTACTTGGGATTTGATAGCTCGACGTGGTTTATATGTAATGTCAAATGGGAGGAGCTCAATGGCCCATTTGGCAATCCGGCCCGTAGCATCGGGGTTGTTTATAATGTCGTTGAGTGGTACTTCGGAGGCCACCCTGATCGAACACTCCTCGAAGTTGTGACGGAGCTTTCAGGATGCCATGAAGACTGCGTATGCTATTTTTTGATAATGAGGGTACCAGGATTTGCATGGTGTAAGGACAGTAGATATGCAGTATACTGGCTTCTGAAGCGGGAATTTATGTCCGTCCTGTTCTCGTTCAACGACGAGTACGGAGCTCACCACCTAATGTGTTGCTGATATGTATACTAACATCGGTTCGCCGGCGTTTGGTGTGGCCAAGATTGGACTGCTCGCAAGAAGGGTTTTTAGTTCTTCCAGTCCGACTATTGCCACGTCCGTCCACTCGAAGTAGTCGATTCACTGTAGAAGGCGATAGAGTGGCAGTGCCTTTTCTCCTAATCTGGAGATAAAGTGGCTTAGAGCTGCCACGCAACCTGCAAGTTTTTGAACTTGTTTAAGGTTTGTTGGCTTAGCCAATTGTGACAAAGATCGGATTTTGGCTGGGTTTGCTTCGATTCCCCTATTAGAGACGATGAAGCCCGGCAGTTTTCTAGCGGGGACGCCGAAAACACACTTTTCCGGGTTGAGCTTGATGTCATACGCCCTCAGGTTGTCGAATGTAAGACGTAAGTCGTCTATTAGTGTTTCCATGTGCCTGGTTTTGATGACGATGTCATCGATGTAAGCTTCTACTGGTTTGTCAATCTATTTCTCCAGGCATGTTTGAATCATGCGTTGATATGTGGCGCCGGCGTTCTTGAGCCCAAAGGGCATGGTATTGAAGCAGAATGGCCTGTATGGGGTAATAAATGTTGTTCAGCTTGATCGGATTCCTTTATTTTGATTTGATGGTATCCGGAGTATGCATCGAGGAAACATAGTGAGTTGTGTCTTGCGGTCGCGTCAATGATTTGATCAATGCAGGGAAGGGGAAATGGGTCCTTAGGGCAAGCCTTGTTGAGATCCTTGAAATTGACGCATAGGCGCCAGGATTTATCTTTCTTTGGTACCATTACCAGGTTTGCCAGCCAGTCCGGATGCTTGATTTCTCTGATGAATCCGGCCTCGATGAGCTTGGCCAGCTCCTCCCCCGTGGCTTGTTGCTTAGGTTCGGAAAAGCGCCGAAGCGTTTGCTTGATTGGTTTAAATCCCTTTAATATGTTGAGGCTATGTTCGAACAACTTGCGTGGGTTCCCTGGCATATCTGAAGGGTGCCAGGCAAATATGTCCCAGTTTTTGCGCAAGAATTCTCGTAGTGCGGCGTCGACTGTTGGGTTCAGTTGAGATCAGATGGATGCTGTCTTCTTGGGGTCCGTTGGGTGGACCTGGAATTTGATTATTTCTTCTATCGGTTTTAACGATGTGGATTTGGGGCGTTTGTCGAGGATCACATCATCCCAGTCCACTTTGGAGCATAGTGCGGTTAATTCTTCGGCCGCGAGGGCTTCGGATAGCGCCTCCAGGGCTAGGGATGTGGTTTTGTTTTCAGCGCGGAGTGCTATGTCCAGATCACTGACGAGAGTGATTATACCGTTTGGTCTGGGCATTTTGAGCTTTATATATCCGTAGTGAGGTATAGCTTGGAAGCGTGTAAAAGCGTCCCGCCCCAACAGGGCGTGATATTCGCTGCTGAAAGGGGCCACTTGGAAGGTTATTTCTTTAGACCGATAGTTCTCCGGCGATCCGAATACCACGTCAAGTGTGATTTTGCCCGCGCACCGCGCCTCCCGACTACGAATAATTCCCCGGAAGTTTGTGTTACTTTCTTTGATGCGGCTCCTGTCTATTTCCATTTTATGGAGTGTGTCCTCATAAATGAGATATAGTCCACTGCCGCCTTCCATGAGGACCTTGGTGAGTCGAAACCCATCCACGATGGGGCTGAGGACTAACGCGGCTGGTGCTCGTACTGTTTTGTACTTTGGTTCGTCACCGGCGTTGAATATTATAGCCGTGTTGTTCCATGGGTTTATTACAGCGATTTTGCAGACTTCGTTGAGCTCACGAAGTGTGAAAGTGCAACTATCCCTAGGTGGTTTTGGTAATTTAACGTGAATGCGGCCGTCTCTAGAGCGTATCCCCAAAACGATAGCGGTAAATCAGTAAGAGACATCATAGATCGCACCATATCTAGTAAAGTACGATTACAATGTTCGGACACACCATTACGCTGTGGTGTTCCGGGTGGCGTGAGTTGCGAAACTATTCCACAATTTTTCAAATGTACACCAAACTAGTAACTCAAATATTCTCCTCCACGATCAGATCGTAGGAATTTTATTTTCTTGTTATGATGATTTTGTACTTCACTCTAAAATTCTTTGAACTTTTCAAATGTTTCAGACTTGTGTTTCATTAAGTAGATATACCCATATCTTCTTAAGTCATCTGTGAAGGTGAGAAAATAACGATATCCGCCACGAGCCTCAATATTCATCGGACCACATACATCTGTATGTATGATTTCCAACAAATCTGTTGCTCTCTCCATAGTACCGGAGAATGGTGTTTTAGTCATCTTGCCCATGAGGCACGGTTCGCAAGTACCAAGTGATTCATAATCAAGTGGTTCCAAAAGTCCATCAGTATGGAGTTTCTTCATGCGTTTTACACTGATATGACCTAAATGGCAGTGCCACAAATAAGTTGCACTATCATTATCAACTCTGCATCTTTTGGCTTCAACACTATGAATATGTGTGTCACTACTATCGAGATTCAAGAAAAATAGACCACTCTTTAAGGGTGCATGACCATAAAAGATATTACTCATATAAATAGAACAACCATTATTCTCAGATTTAAATGAATAACCATCTCGCATCAAACAAGATCCAGATATAATGTTCATGCTTAACGCTGGCACCAAATAACAATTATTTAGGTCTAATATTAATCCCGAAGGTAGATGTAGAGGTAGCGTGCCGACTGCGATCACATCGACTTTGGAACCATTTCCCACGCGCATCGTCACCTCGTCCTTAGCCAATCTTCGCTTAATCCGTAGTCCCTGTTTTGAGTTGCAAATATTAGCAACAGAATCAGTATCAAATACCTAGGTGCTACTGCGAGCATTAGTAAGGTACACATCAATAACATGTATATCACATATACCTTTGTTCACCTTGCTATCCTTCTTATCCGCCAAATACTTGGGGCAGTTCCTCTTCCAGTGACCAGTCTGCTTGCAGTAGAAGCACTCAGTTTCAGGCTTAGGTCCAGGTTTGGGTTTCTTCTCTTGAGTAGCAACTTGCTTGCCGTTCTTTTTGAAGTTCCCCTTCTTCTTCCCTTTGCCCTTTTTCTTGAAACTAGTGGTCTTGTTGACCATCAACACTTGATGCTCCTTCTTGATTTCTACCTCCGCAGCTTTCAGCATTGCGAAGAGCTCGGGAATAGTCTTAGTCATCTCATGCATATTATAGTTCATCACGAAGCTCTTGTAGCTTGGTGGCAGTGATTGGAGAATTCTGTCAATGGCGCAATCATCTGGAAGATTAACTCCCAATTGAATCAAGTGATTATTATACCCAGACATTTTGAGTATATGCTCACTGACAGAACTGTTCTCTTCCATCTTGCAGCTATAGAACTTATTGGAGACTTCATATCTCTCAATCCGGGCATTTGCTTGAAATATTAACTTCAACTCCTGGAACATCTCATATGCTCCATGACGTTCAAAACGTCGTTGAAGTCCCGATTCTAAGCCGTAAAGCATGGCACACTCAACTATCGAGTAGTCATCAGCTTTGCTCTGCCAGATGTTCATAACATCTGGTGTTGCTCCAGCAGCAGGCCTGGCACCCAACGGTGCTTCCAGGACGTAATTCTTCTGTGCGGCAATGAGGATAATCCTCAAGTTACGGACCCAGTCCGTGTAATTGCTACCATCATCTTTCAACTTTGCTTTCTCAAGGAACGCGTTAAAATTCAACGGAACAACAGCACAAGCCATCTATCTACAATCAAGCATAAACAAGCAAGATACTATCAGGTACTAAGTTTCATGATAAATTTAGGTTTAATTAATTTACTTAAAGTACTCCCACTTAGATAGACATCCCTCTAATCCTCTAAGTGATTACGTGATCCAAATCAACTAAACCATGTCCGGTCATCACGTGAGATGGAGTAGTTTCATTGGTGAACATCACTATGTTGATCATATCTACCATATGATTCACGCTCGACCTTTCGGTCTCCGTGTTCTGAGGCCATATCTGTATATGCTTGGCTCGTCAAGTATAACCTGAGTATTCCGCGTGTGCAACTGTTTTGCACCCGTTGTATTTGAACGTAGAGCCTATCACACCCGATCATCACGTGGTGTCTCAGCACGAAGAACTTTCGCAATGGTGCATACTCAGGGAGAACACTTCTTGATAATTAGTGAGAGATCATCTTATAATGCTACCGTCAATCAAAGCAAGATAAGATGCATAAAAGATAAACATCACATGCAATCAATATAAGTGATATGATATGGCCATCATCATCTTGTGCTTGTGATCTCCATCTTCGAAGCACCGTTGTGATCACCATCGTCACCGGCGTGACACCTTGATCTCCATCGTAGCATCGTTGTCGTCTTGCCAATCTTATGCTTCCACGACTATCGCTACCGCTTAGTGATAAAGTAAAGCATTACAACGCGATTGCATTGCATACAATAAAGCGACAACCATATGGCTCCTGCCAGTTGCCGATAACTCGGTTACAAAACATGATCATCTCATACAATAAAATTTAGCATCATGTCTTGACCATATCACATCACAACATGCCCTGCAAAAACAAGTTAGACATCCTCTACTTTGTTGTTGCAAGTTTTACGTGGCTGCTACGGGCTTAAGCAAGAACCAATCTTACCTACGCATCAAAACCACAACGATAGTTTGTCAAGTTGGTGTTGTTTTAACCTTCGCCAAGGACCGGGCGTAGCCACACTCGGTTCAACTAAAGTTGGAGAAACTGTCACCCGCAAGCCACCTATGTGCAAAGCACGTTGGGAGAACCGATCTCACATAAGCATACGCGTAATGTCGGTCCGGGCAGCTTCGTCCAACAATACCGCCGAACCAAAGTATGACATGCTGGTAAGCAGTATGACTTATATCGCCCACAACTCACTTGTGTTCTACTCGTGCAAATAACTTCAACATATAAAACCTAGGTGTCGGTGTACTAGAGTATGGATACCCTAGTATCCCGAACTTGTGCACGGGCAGTCGCAGCATCCCGCGGCAAGGCTTGCCGGGTGACCGCCAAGGTCCTCCGTGGTTCCTTTGGAGCCATTCAAGGACAAAGTATCCAAGCTAAGGAGACAAGACCCCGGCAAGAGGAGCCTGCCGGGAAGGCCAACCAAGGCATCTCAACGAACTTGCCGCAACGCGCCACGCGTCCCGGCAAGGCCCGGTGAGCGACAAGCTTCCGGACGCGACAAGACAACGACCGCGGCAAGGCGCTTGCCGCGGCAAGCCACCACTTTGTGCCCGCGCTCCAGCACATCCACCAACGTGTCACTCTGGGACCCTTCCAGGCGTACGTGGCGGGAGGCTGTGCAGCCAGCGGTGCGCGGTGGCAAGCGGCGCTGACAAGATTGCCATCGTGGCGAGCGGTGGCGTCCCTGACGGTCCCTTTTGCACTATTTAGGCGACACAGACGGGCATTTAATGCCCTTGTCCCCTGCCGTCAGGGTTAGGTATGATACACTGTAGCAGGTAGTTGTACCAACCGCAACACCTTTCCATTTTTACCCTTGTCTACGTTGCCACCTGTCGGTGACCCCTTGAGCATATAAAAGGAGGCCCATGCGCAACGTAGAGGAAGAGGACACTCATGCTCGGTCTCGTTAGCTGCTGGGGTGTACTGTAGCACTCCGCGCTCTCGAGCAAGAACTCAATACAAACCACAAAGCAGGAGTAGGGTTTTACGCATCCGTGCGGCCCGAACATGGGTAAACTGCTCGTGTGCTTCGCCTCGATCCGCTCTTCGTGCGACCCTCGCCCCCGCCGAACCGAAAGGGACTCAGTCCGCCGGTCCCATAGGTGCTCGTGGATTAGTCCCCCGACATCTTTGGCACGCCAGGTAGGGGAGTCGAGGTTGTGTGAACCAGATCCGGCGTTCACACGAGCTAGATCTTCATCATCTTCATCGACATGCCGCCGAAGAAGAAGGCTTCGGAGGCGGCTGCTCCGTCCGCGCCGAACCCACCACCGCCGGAGCAAACGGCTGATGGGGCAGACGCCGGAGGAAGAACGGGCATCGACGAGGGAGCTCACGGTGCTGCCAGGTCCAAGGACAAGGCTGCGCTGCCCATCGGCGGCGTAGCCGGCTCCCACAACAACCGGGCGCACTCCAAGACCTCGGCGTCCGTACATGCACCGCGCCCATCTCAGGAGGCGCGGGACCGGTAGCATCATGGTACTCACGGTACCATGCGTTTGCTGGACCAAGATCGAGCTGGTGGATCTCAGAGTGCTCAAGACCAGCATGCACGCCAACATGCTGGCACGAGCGAGGCACGGTCGCCTGGACGGGATACTGCTCCTTCTAACATAGTTAGAAGTCCGAGCATATCCTGCTCCCCGCACCGTTCGCCACCGCCACCCGCCACTACAGCAGAAGCTTTGGCACGAGCTCAACTGCTCCTGGACTACCCTCCAACGGCAGACAAGATCGACGACTGGAGGGCCACCATTCAGAGTCTCATCGGCTTCGCCAACGGCGACACTCAACAGCAGGCGCATCCAGCGACAAGCAGGGGGCTTCCCCGACAAGCTCTGGTCCCGACGTCACAGCCGCGGCAAGTCAGCCAGGCACGAGCCGGTGGCGACAAGACCGGTGGGGGTGCAACCACCGTGCACTCTCCGCCCCGAAGGCCAAGATCGCCGACTCGCCGGATCCACCTCGACAGCGACTCCACCGCGTCATCAGATCCACGAGCTCGTAGCGATCAGCGCCAAGTTCTTCACGAACGACAGCAAGAAGAGGAAGTTGATTTCTGGTGACTATTTTCCGGCAGAGCTTCCCGAAGCCGCCGCCAAGAAGGTCCCCAAGATCAACGCCAAGAGCGCTGAGGAGCAGTCTGCTCCGGCAAGCCCTAGGGTTTGTTCCGTTGAAGCAGAAGCTCCCGACAAGTTTTGCTCCGGCAAGCTTGCCGGGGAACGTCAAGCTCCGGCAGAGCCGCAGGTTCTGGCCGTAGAAGCGAATGTTCCCGCAGCAGCAGATTTGCCTTTAGTCCTGGTTGTCGAGCCACAAGCTCCAGCATGGACACAGCAGATTGTCCGTTTCCTTCAGACAGGAGAACTTCTCGAAGAGCAAGAAGAAGGGGAAAGAGTAGCCCGGCAGTCAAGTATGTACCAGTTTGTCGACAACACACTGTACAGAAGAAGACTCAACGGTGTGAAATTGAAGTGTATTCACCGGGAAGACGGACAAAAGCTGTTGGCAGAGATACATGGAGGCATATGTGGTCACCACATTGGCGCAAGAGCACTTGCCGGCAAAGCATTCCGGCAAGGTTTCTTTTGGCCGACAATCCTCCAGGATGCAACTGCACAAGTAACCAAGTGTGAAGCGTGCCAGTTCCATTCCAAGAAGATACACCGACCAGCTCAAGCTCTCCAGACGATCCCTTTATCCTGGCCATTTTCCGTCTGGGGGCTCGACATCCTCGGCCCCTTTCCCCGAGCAGTCGGGGGCTTTGAGTACTTGTACGTTGCAATCGACAAGTTCACAAAGTGGCCGGAAGTGGAACCAGTGAGGAAGGTGAGAGCACAGTCAGCAGTCAAGTTCTTCAGGTTGATTGTTTGCCGCTTCGGGATCCCTAACAGGATAATCACCGACAACGGTACGCAATTCACGAGCCGCACCTTCATGCAGTACGTCCAAGATCTTGGCGCCAAGGTCTGCTTCGCTTCTGTTGCTCACCCGAGAAGCAACGGTCAAGCGGAGAGGGCAAATGCTGAAGTGCTGCGTGGGCTCAAGACCAGGACTTTCGACAGGCTGCACAAGTGCGGAAGAAACTGGATCGAGGAGCTGCCGGTGGTTCTTTGGTCGATCAAGACGACGCCAAATCGAGCCACTGGCCAGACACCTTTCGCTCTAGTCTATGGAGCAGAGGCAGTTCTCCCCACGGAACTCGTATACGGGTCACCTCGAATGCTCGCTTATGATGAGCTTGAGCAAGAGCAGCTGCGACAAGATGACGCACTACTCCTTGAGGAAGACCGTCTTCAGGCTGCTGTACGAGCTGCTCGCTACCAGCAAGCTTTGCGCCGCTACCATAGCAGCAAAGTTAACGCCAGAAGTCTCGAGGAAGGCGACCTTGTTCTTCGGTGTGTTCAGTCCGCCAAGAATTCCAACAAGTTGACGCCCAAGTGGGAAGGCCCTTACCGGGTGAAACGAGTCACTAGGCCTGGCGCTGTCCGCCTTGAGACCGAAGATAGCATTTCGGTGAGCAATTCCTGGAACATTGAGCATCTTCGTAAGTTTTACCCGTAAGGCGCGGTTGCCGGAACCTGTTCCGGCAACCACCTTTTGTACAAGTCTTGCCGCTGTTGCATGTAATCCTTTGTACAAAGCCGGGCACAGACCCCGTGCATAAGTAAAGCTCATATGCTCCGCACATCTTGTCAATTTCATGCTTTCTATTTTTTGCATATGTGATCTGACACTTTGTGCAGCACCTACTCCCCGGTAAGCAATAACGAGCCGTAAGGCTCCATATCTTTATTTTCTCCTCTTTCTTTTTTCTCAAGGAAAGGAAGGTTCCCTCGCCCACAAGTTTGCCGGAGGGGAAAGGAGAAGATAGTGGTATGGACCAGGCATCGTTCAAGAAAGTTTCGCCTTACCGGGAAGCAAACAACAGAAAAGCTAAGTTGCCAAAGTTTGAGCAATCAGATTTTTAAAAATTTTCAGTTATCTCCCTTGAACAACCGCACTTTGTATGGAAAACCTGTGCGCGGAGGAACCAACTCGTAGCTAGTTGCGCCCTTACTTTGTTTCGAGTCCGCTCAACAACTTAAGTGAGCTGCGACTAGTTGCGACAAGGTTTCTTGTCGGTAGCGGCACCGCCAGCAGGCTACTGACGTCCCGCACTCAGCGCTCGCGGCTAAGGTGCCTGCACCGGCAAGTTCCCTAAAAGCGTAGGGCAAAAACATACAAAGGGAGGAATCAAGTAAAGGGAATAACATTGCAATCATTACCCGGAATAGAGTTATATTACAAAGTAGCTTGTCGCGGCTCTAACAGATTGTTCTCATAACATGACCAGCAGCGACAAGAAAAGAAGAAAACAGGCAGCCTAGTCTACGCGATCGCCCTCAATCCTCTTGATCCCGCTCACCTTGTCCACAATGGGTGCGACAAGGGTCTTGAGCGCCTCCAGATCAGCATCCGGCGGCAGGGTCTTGAGGACGTTGGTGAGGTTGAGGCCCGGGTTGCGGAAGGCCACCTTCACCAACACCTTTTGAAGAGCTCCCGCGCAGATCTTGTGCGACTCGTCGGCCAGCTGCTTTGGGATCTTCTCCCGGAGCCGCTGGAGGGCCGTCGCCACGCCTTTGAAGAACAAGGTGAGCTTGGCGCTGGGTTGGAGGTTCTCATCAGAGGGATACCCGAGATCCTCCACCCCCAGCTGCACCAGCTCCCTGTCGATATCTGCGGCAGCATTCACGAGACCCCCCGTCCAGTGCTCCACATTCTCCCTAAAAGCATTCTGGGCGGCGGCAGCACTCTCCAGCAGCGCCTTGTCGGCCTTGATCTCCTACTTCAAGGCCACCTCTTGCTCCCTGGCGCCGTCCAGCGTCCTGGTCAAAGTGGTCAGCTTCAACTCAAGATCTGCGTTGGAGTCCTTGGCGGCGCTAAGCTCTTTGCCCTTCTCGGCGAGATCGGCCTCCAGCTGCACCACCTTCGTCTCCAGCTCCTTCTTGGCGGCCTCGGCAACAGCGGCAGCATCCTCTGCTTGCTTAAGGGCTCCACCGAATTGTTGCTCACGCGCGGCAAGCTCCTTCTCGTGGCTGTCGAGGTTAACTTTCCGCTGCGCCAGCTCGCCCTCCTGTGCAGACAGCTTCTCAGCGGCAAGCCGCTGTTGCTCTTCAACTTCGGCCTTCTGCTCTTCGGCGAGTTGCTCCCGCTCCTCTGCCAGGGACCGGAGAGCTTCCTGGTTGAGACCCCGAAGCTCCTCCGCGCGCTTCTCGATGTCCGCTCCTGCCTTCGCGACAAGCGCCTCGCGGGATTCCAGCTTGGCTTGCCGCGCGCGGTAGAGTGACAACAGCTTCCGCAGCAGCCGCTCCTCCTCAGGCTCGCCGCTGCTGCTGCTCGGCGCATCAACTAGCGTCAGCCCAGCGGAGGTGAGCACCTCTCCATCAAAGCTCTCTCCCTCGACCGGCGCCCTGGAGCTCGACGCCCAGGGGAGGTTGATGAAGACGCCATCGCCGGCCTTCAAGTAGACGCCTGGCTGGGGCTCTTTGGAGCCTGGCGCTGCGGCAGCGGCGTACGGGGCGGCGGTCGACGTAGCGCCTGGCGCTCCTGCGGCCTCAGGGCCGTCAGTGCGATCGCCAGACCCCTCGCCAGCTGCTGCGGCGGCAGCTTTGGCGGCCTCATCGCCGGCGGGATCATCAGCGCCGGCTGTTTCTTCAGTGGCAGCGGCGTCGTCGGCAGCAACCTCGGTCTCCATCGGCTCCGCAGCAGATGGGTCTAATGGCCGGAAAAGTGAGAAAAGTCAAGCAAATACCCAAAAAGAAGAAGAACCCAAGGGAAGCTTTGAAGAGAAGATTACCTGTACTGGGTTCGGCAGTCGTAGTCTCCGCCGCCAGGGGGACGCCGGTGCTCTCCCTTGCCAGAGGACTCTCCCTTGGCATTTCGGGGGCGGCCTCCGGGCGCTCCTGGTGGGGCTGCTCTGCTCCTACACAAACCAACAGTCAGATGTCAGCAAAGAAAGAGTATCCATGCGCGCCTAACAGCGGAAAGCGAACCATATACTTACGCTGGGGGCTGCTCTGGAGAACAGTCACCGGGTCCGGCAAGGTTGTCTCGGACGCACCCCCTGCTGTCGTGGTGGGTTCGTCCTCGATGATAATCACCGGGACCTTGGCTCTCTTCGCTGCTCTCTGGGCCAGAGTCCTAAAAAGGAATAAGTTCAGAGTAAAGCAAATGAGATACAAGACAAAACAACAAGAATTGAAGAACTACAAGTACAACAAGAGAATCTTACTCTTCTTCTTCCTCGTCGGAGCTGAACGCGGAGAAGTCGAAGTCCGGCTCACGTCCGGCGCGAGGAGGCGGAGGAGTAGTTTCCCTTGGCCGCTTGGCGGGAACAGTGGCGGTGGTCTGAGACGACCCCGCTCCGGCTGCCGCCGTGGCGTGAGAAGCGGCAGGAGTAGAAGCGGTGGTCCGGGTGGACCCCGCTCCAGTTGCCGCAGCAGCGTGAGGCGCTCCCGCGGCAACAGTGCTTGCCGCGGTGGAGCGTGTCGCACGGCGCGGCGACTGTTGACTCGCCCGCCGCCCCGCTACGTCCCCAGCCTTGCGGAGACGCCTTCTTGGTGGGGATGGAGGCTCTGCTTGCGGCGAGCTGCCTGAAGATGAGGAGGAAGAGGAGTTGATCTCCAGCGAGCCACTCATATCCTCGGCAGGCTCGTTCGACTCGACGTCATGCCCGGCAAGCTCTTTCTCGCCGACGAGCTCCTCTCCCTCGGCACGGCTTGCCGCCTCTGCTGCCTCTGCCTCCTCCACGGTGAATCCAAATTCGCCCGCGGCTGCGGCTGCCGCCGCCTCTTCCAGCCTAGTGGCGATGCGTGTCATCTCCGCATCGGTGGTGTCGTGGGTGAGGCTCTTCTTTTCGTCGGAGCGGACCGGCACTTCTACCAAGCCGTCAAAGAACTTCTGCACGACGTCGTCTGCAGGCTCTTGCCAAGTTGGGACAATTCCATGCGAATCGCACAGCGGCATCATTGCACGGATGCGGTTGAGCACGGAGTTGTTGCACAGCCGAACGACACCCTTCGGCAACCTGAACACTTCGGGATGTTGAGGGTCGTACTTGAATAGCTCCTGGAGCATCGCGTTAAGCTCCAGAACAGTGAAGTTGAAGTTGAGGCCCGGACGCAGCCTCATGATATCCGCCGCATTCTTGAATTCCCAGGCGGGTCTCCCCCGTTCCTGCAGGGGGGCGATGCGGCGGCGAAGAAAATCTGCGCCAACAGCGCCTACAGTGAGCCCGGCATGCCTGAGGCGTTGGATCCGGATGATGGCAATCTTCAGCCTATCGTCTTCCAGGGCCACGTCACTCCAATCGCTGCCGCGTGCTACTGGGGCTTGGCGCCGGGCGGTAAACGGCTGCGGGTTCTCCTCGGCAATCCAGCACCAGTCTGCTCTCCATTCCTCCCACTTGCCGCGGAACTGTCCCTCCAGATAAGTGTCCTTCTTGCCGGCCCTCGAGATCCAGGCGATTCCGCCAGATAAAGGCTCTCCTCTCTCTACTCGGGGCATAAAGAAGTGGCGAAAAAGGGCTACATCGGGATAGACTCCGACAAAGTTTTCGCAGAGATGTGCGAAAACTGCCATGGTCAGAACAGCATTGGGGTGAAGTCAAGGAGGCGGAACCCGTAGGTGTTCATAATGTCGCAGAAAAACTTAGAGAAAGGCGGGCAGAGCCCGCAGTAGAAGAACAAGGCGAAGAAAGGGTATCCATTTGGAGCTGGTTTCCAAGCGGCGGCTGGAAGTACCTTCGTGCGCGGATGCGCTCGCGTCTCCGTCGACCAGAAGAGGTAGTAATTCTCCCTCAGCTCCCTCGCGGCGAGCTTGGGGGGGAAGATTGCCCGCTCCTTTCGCAGCGCCACAAGCCGCTGCGCCTCGGTCGACTTCACAACCTTCCCCTTGTCGGCTCTCGGAGCCATGGCGGAAGTGGTGGAGGAGGTCGACGGCATTGGTGGTGCTGGTGGCGATGGGGGGCGGGGCGCTGCTCTCTTTCAGCTTTGGGAAGACGAGGGAGCGGCGGAGGTTTCCGAGATTGGAGTAGCAACCGGCGAATGGGCGAACTACCCATGTTCCCCTGTTTCCCATGCTTATAAAGAGGGAGGGGGCGGACGTTCCGCCTTTCCGAATAAAGAAACCACCCACGATCTCTCCCACGACGCCGCATTCAACGCGTGCCGTTCGGGGAGGGCGCGGTGGATACGGGGAGAGATACGGCGTAACCCAGGCCGCGCGTGCCCGTGCCCTGTTTTGGGCCTGGCCCAACAGCGCTCGGCACCGTGTATGGCCCAGGCCCGGGGGCTCCTGTCGGTGTACTAGAGTAGGGATACCCTAGTATCCCGAACTTGTGCACGGGCAGTCGCAGCATCCCGCAGCAAGGCTTGCCGGGTGACCGCCAAGGTCCTCCGTGGTTCCTTTGGAGCCATTCAAGGACAAAGTATCCAAGCCAAGGAGACAAGACCCCGGCAAGAGGAGCTTGCCGGGAAGGCCAACCAAGGCATCTCAAGGAACTTGCCGCAACGCGCCACGCGTCCCGGCAAGGCCCGGTGAGCGACAAGCTCCCGGACGCGACAAGACAACGACCGCGGAAAGGCGCTTGCCGCGGCAAGCCACCACTCTGTGCCCGCGCTCCAGCACATCCACCAACGTGTCGCTCTGGGACCCTTCCAGGCGTACGTGGCGGGAGGCTGTGCAGCCAGCGGTGCGCGGTGGCAAGCGGCGCTGACAAGATTGCCATCGTGGCGAGCGGTGGCGTCCCTAACGGTCCCTTTTGCACTATTTAGGCGACACAGACGGGCATTTAATGCCCTTGTCCCCTGCCGTCAGGGTTAGGTATGATACACTGTAGCAGGTAGTTGTACCAACCGCAACACCTTTCCATTTTTACCCTTGTCTACGTTGCCACCTGTCGGTGACCCCTTGAGCATATAAAAGGAGGCCCATGCGCAACGTAGAGGAAGAGGAGGAAGAGGACACTCATGCTCGGTCTCGTTAGCTGCTGGGGTGTACTGTAGCACTCCGCGCTCCCGAGCAAGAACTCAATACAAACCACAAAGCAGGAGTAGGGTTTTACGCATCCGTGCGGCCCGAACATGGGTAAACTGCTCGAGTGCTTCGCCTCGATCCGCTCTTCGTGCGACCCTCGCCCCCGCCAAACCGAAAGGGACTCAGTCCGCCGGTCCCATAGGTGCTCGTGGATTAGTCCCCCGACATCTTTGGCACGCCAGGTAGGGGAGTCGAGGTTGTGTGAACCAGATCCGGCGTTCACACGAGCTAGATCTTCATCATCTTCATCGACATGCCGCCGAAGAAGAAGGCTTCGGAGGCGGCTGCTCCGTCCGCGCTGAACCCACCACCGCCGGAGCAAACGGCTGATGGGGCAGACGCCGGAGGAAGAACGGGCGTCGACGAGGGAGCTCACGGTGCTGCCAGGTCGAAGGACAAGGCTGCGCTGCCCATCGGCGGCGTAGCCGGCTCCCACAACGACCGGGCGCACTCCAAGACCTCGGCGTCCGTACATGCACCGCGCCCATCTCAGGAGGCGCAGGACCGGCAGCATCATGGTACTCACGGTACCATGCGTTTGCTGGACCAAGATCGAGCTGGTGGATCTCGGAGTGCTCAAGACCAGCATGCACGCCAACATGCTGGCACGAGTGAGGCACGGTCGCCTGGACGGGATACTGCTCCTTCTAACATAGTTAGAAGTCCGAGCATATCCCGCTCCCCGCACCGTTCGCCACCGCCACCCGCCACTACAGCAGAATCTTTGGCGCGAGCTCAACTGCTCCTGGACTACCCTCCAACGGCAGACAAGATCGACGACTGGAGGGCCCGAACCTGGGTAAACTGCTCGTGTGCTTCGCCTCGATCCACTCTTCGTGCAACCCTCGCCCCCGCCGAACCGAAAGGGACTCGGTCCGCCGGTCCCATAGGTGCTTGTGGATTAGTCCCCCGACACTAGGCTCGGATGCCACTGTTGGGGAACGTAGTAATTTCAAAATTTTCCTACACACACGCAAGATCATGGTGATGCATAGCAACAAGAGGGGGAGAGTGTGATCTACGTACCCTTGTAGATCGACAACGGAAGCGTTAACTTGGTTGATGTAGTCGTACGTCTCCACAGCCCGACCGATCAAGCACCGAAACTACGGAACCTCCGAGTTCTAGCACACGTTCAGCTCGATGACGATCCCCGGACTCCGATCCAGCAAAGTGTCGGGGAAGAGTTCCGTCAGCATGACGGCGTGGTGTCGATCTTGATGTACTACCGTCGCAGGGCTTCGCCTAAGCACCGCTACAATATTATCGAGGACTATGGTGGAAGGGGGCACCGCGCACGGCTAAGAATATGATCACGTGGATCAACTTGTGTGTCAAGGGGTGCCCCCTACCCCCGTATATAAAGGATCAAGGGGAGGAGGCCGGCCGGCCCTTTGTGGCGCGCCAAGGAGGAGTCCTCCTCCTAGTAGGAGTAGGACTCCTACTAGGAGGGGGAAAGAAGTGGGGAGGGAGAGGGAAAGGGGGGCGCCGCCCCCCCCTCTCCTAGTCCAATTCAGACCGGGGGGGAGGAGGCGCGCGGCCCACCTTTGGCTGCCCCTCTCTCTCTCCACTAAGGCCCATATGGCCCATTACTTCTCCCGGGGGGGTTCCGGTAACCCTCCGGCTCTCCGATTTTCTCCGAAATCACCCGGAACACTTCCGGTGTCCGAATATAGCCGTCCAATATATCAATCTTTATGTCTCGACCATTTCGAGACTCCTCGTCATGTCCATGATCACATCCGGGACTCCGAACTAACTTCGGTACATCAAAACTCATAAACTCATAATATAACTGTCATGGAAACCTTAAGCGTGCGGACCCTACGGGTTCGAGAACAATGTAGACATGACCGAGACACATCTCCGGTCAATAACCAATAGCGGAACCTGGATGCTCATATTGGCTCCTACATATTCTACGAAGATCTTTATCGGTCAGACCGCATAACAACATACGTTGTTCCCTTTGTCATCGGCATGTTACATGGCCGAGATTCGATCGTCGGTATCTCAATACCTAGTTCAATCTCGTTACCGGTAAGTCTCTTTACTCGTTTCGTAATACATCATCTCGCCACTAACTCATTAGTTGCAATGCTTGAAAGGCTTATGTGATGTGCATTACTGAGAGGGCCCAGAGATACCTCTCCGACAATCAGAGTGACAAATCCTAATCTCGAAATACGCCAACCTAACATGTACCTTTGGAGACACCTGTAGAGCACCTTTATAATCACCCATTTACGTTGTGACATTTGTTAGCACACAAAGTGTTCCTCTGGCAAACGGGAGTTGCATAATCTCATAGTCCTAGGAACATGTATAAGTCATGAAGAAAGCAATAGCAACATACTAAACGATCGGGTGCTAAGCTAATGGAATGGGTCATGTCAATCAGATCATTCACCTAATGATGTGATCCCGTTAATGAAATAACAACTTCTTGTTCATGGTTAGGAAACATAACCATCTTTGATTAACGAGCTAGTCAAGTAGAGGCATACTAGTGACACTCTGTTTGTCTATGTATTCACACATGTATTATGTTTCCTGTTAATACAATTCTAGCATGAATAATAAACATTTATCATGATATAAGGAAATAAATAATAACTTTATTATTGCCTCTAGGGCATAGTTCCTTCAGTCCTAGCCTGTCCCATCCTCCTATTCCCTGCCGCCGCCGCCACTCACCATCCCACCTCGGGATCTCCTCCCGATCCAAATTCTCTCCGACCCTCTCCCTTGATTTCCGCCGGCACCCAACCAGTGCACTGCTTCCAAATCCATCGATCCCCTCCTATGCTCGCTCGTCCCCGAGCACCTCGATCCACCAGAGCCGCCTCACCCGAGTACCAGACGCCAACGGCGACAACCACCACCGAACCAGCAGGCCCTGCGCCTCATCCTTTTTCTTTCCTCTTGTCCTCCCGTTCTTCCTCCTTTTCTCCATTCTCTTTTCTCTCTCCCTCTCACATCTCTCACTTCTAGGTACCCAGGAGCTATCCCGGCGCGCCACGGACGCCAAGGCCGAGCCGCCGTGTTCTTCTCTCGAATCCAGCGAACCAAGCCGCTATTGGAGTCCTCCGCGCCGGTCTGGACCCAAGCGCATCCCCCGCCCATTCCCGGACCCCGCCGATGCGCCAAGTCCATGCAGCGGCCATGCCTCAGGCCGGAGCTCTAGTTCCACCCGCACGCTGATGCGTCCTCTGCGTCGACCCCATGCCCGGCCTCTGCATCGCGCGCGTTGGCCCCGGTCCTCGCTTCGATCTGGAGGTGGCAGCCAACCGCATCGCCAACCCGCTTCACGAACGACAACGACTAGATACAGGTCCCTCATCCCGCCTCTACTCGCACGCTTCTCCAGCACCAAGTCCCGCTCGCGTGGACCACGCCGGACCACTTCATCGATGTCGCCGTCCCCTGCCAGGCCCCGTCGCCCTCCTCTCCTTCCGCACGCACCTTTGCTTGACCCCGCCGCCCTCCGTCTCCGTCGTGACACCGCCGAACCAGTGGCTCTGTCGCACTGGCCATACTCCTCCGCGGCGGCCACCGAAGGAGCAGTAGCAGCCCCTTGCGCTGCCCGAGCCTCCCCTACTTTGCCAAGCCGTCGTCTCCGGCCGAATCCACTTCCGCGTCGCCGGGTCTTGCCTCCGCCCACCGCCATCCTCTTCCTGGAGGACAGCAGTCGCGCCCCTGTTTTCCTCTGCTTTGAGGACGAGCCAGTCGCTCGTGTTTGACTGACTCCAGGTCAACACACCCGCGTGCGCGCTGTGCGGCAGCTGCTTCCGCTGAGGCCCGGTGCATCCCCAACCCATCACCTCCGATGGCCCAAGCACCAGGGTGAGCAGCCCCTGGCCTTTTCCCTCTATTGGGTTTCTTATACAGATTCGGCCCAGAGTCTGTTTTCTTTTGGCTCTATGATTTTGTCTTTTATCCTGAGATAACAGTTTTGCAGTATAGCCCCTAAACTTCATGCATATAATAACTCTCAAACCATGCATCGGTTTAAAATAATTTATATATGAAACTTGCTTAAAATTATGTGTAGATTAATAATATGCCACTTTCTTGCCATGTTAAAATGTTTAAAATGATGTTTGCATTATTTTGCTCCTATGCCATGTTAAAATGTTTTAATTCATAACTATTTAACCGTAGCTCGGTTTTAGTTAATCTTTATATGTAAATGGGGTAGAATTTTGCCTAGTTTAACATGGTGACATTGCTTTGCATGTTTAAAAACTATAAAATATGGTTTAGGGAAGAAAAGTACCAAACCTAAAATTATGCACATGAGGAGTTTCCGGACTTGTTGTTTGTTGTTCCGGCCTCTTTTGAACTTTCCTGGTTAGGTAGTTTTATTATGCTTCACCCTCTTGCCATGTTAATCAACATTTAATCTTGTTGGGTACATAAACGAGATCGAACTAAATAACTTGCATGTGGTGTTCCTTCAATATGCAACTCATTGCATATTGAGCTCCGCTTAATTTGTAGGATTGTTTGTGCACTTTGCCATGCCATGCTTCATTAAACTGGACATGCATCATAATTGTTTGTGCATCATGCCATGTCTATGTGGTGGTTTTTTACTATGTTGTTTGCTTCTTTCCGGTGTTGCTTCTTCGGGTTGGTTCCAATAACGTCGTGTTTGTGAGGATCCGTTCGACCACGTCCGTTTGTCTTCTTCATGGACTCGTTCTTCTTCCTTGCGGGATCTCAGGCAAGATGACCATACCCTCGAAATCACTTCTATCTTTGCTTGCTAGTTTCTCGCTCTATTGCTACGCCTATGCCGCGATACCTACTACTTGCTATATCATGCCTCCCATATTGCCATGAGCCTCTAACCCACCTTGTCCTAGCAAACCGTTGTTTGGCTATGTTACCGCTTTGCTCAGCCCCTCTTATAGCGTTGTTAGTTGCAGGTGAAGATTGGAATTTGTTCCTTGTTGGAACATGATTATTGTTGCAATATCACAATATATCTTATTTACTTAATGCATCTATACACTTGGTAAAGGATGGAAGGCTCGGCATTATGCCTGGTGTTTGTTTCCACTCTTTCCGCCCTAGTTTCCGTCATACCGGTGTTATGTTCCTTGATTTTGCGTTCCTTACACGGTCGGGTTATAATGGGAACCCCTTGACAGTTCGCTTTGAATGAAAATCCTCCAGCAAGGCCCAACCTTGGTTTTACATTTGCACTAACAACCTATCACCTTCCCTTGGGTTCTGCAGACTCAAGGGTCATCTTTATTTTAACCCCCCCCCCCCGGGCCAGTGCTTCTCTAAGTGTTGGTCTGAAATGGGCAGCCCGCGGGGCCACCTCGGGGAAACTTGAGGGTTGGTTTTACTCATAGCTTGACCTATCCGGTGTTGCCCTGAGAACGAGATATGTGCAGCTCCAATCAGGATGTCGGCGCATTGGGACGGCTTTGCTGGTCTTGTTTTACCATTGTGGAAATGTCTTGTAACCGGGGTTCCGAGTCTGATCGGGTCTTCCTGGGAGAAGGAATATCCTTCGTTGACCGTGAGAGCTTGTGATGGGCTAAGTTGGGACACCCCTGCAGGGTTATGAACTTTCGAAAGCCATGCCCGCGGTTATGGGCAGATGGGAATTTGTTAATGTCCGGTTGTAGATAACTTTAACCTTATCTTAATTAAAATGCATCAACCGCATCTGTAGCCATGATGGTCTCTTTTCGGCGGAGTCCGGGAAGTGAACACGGTGTTGGAGTTATGCTTGAACGTAGGTTGTTCTAGGATTGCTTCTTGATCATAGTTTCTCGACCGTGCCTTGCCTTCTCTTCTCGCTCTCATTGGCGTATGTTAGCCACCATATATGCTAGTGCTTGCTGCAGCTCCACCTCATACCTTTCCCTACCTATAAGCTTAAATAGTCTTGACCACGAAGGTGTGAGATTGCTGAGTCCCCGTGACTCATAGATTACTTCCAAAACAAGCTTGCAGGTGTCGATGATTCCGTGCATGTGACGCAACCAAGCTCAAGGAGGAGCTCAATGAAGATCGTGTTCGTTATGTTGTTCCGTTTCCAGTTGATCAGTAGTGGAGCCCAGTTGGGGTGGTCGGGGACCTATGCAATAGGGGTAGTCTTCTTTTATTTTGGTTCCGTAGTCGAACCTTGATTGTATCTGGGTGATGTAATGCTTTATTCATGTATTGTGTGAAGTGGCGATTGTAAGCCAACTATGTATCCCTTTCCTTATTCATTACATGGGTTGTTTTAAGATTACCTCTCTTGCGACATTGCCTTCAATGCGGTTATGCCTCTAAGTCGTGCTCCGACACGTGGGAGATATAGCCGCATCGAGGGTGTTACACTACCTCATCTATAATCTACTCACAGTGTCTACTGTCAGTGTTTGCATCATGTCAGATCAGAGTGACAGTCAGAACAAGTCTGAGGAGCAAGTGAACATGAGTGGGGGCACTAGTCCCTCCAGTAGCTCACATGATGGAAACAGGAGCACACCCAGCAACTTGCCAAAGGCTGCCACAAGGGCCAAAAAGAAGAAAACCTTAGATTCAGAGGATGAGCACTATGTGGCTGCTGAGGAAGATGCCATCTCAAAGAGGAAAGTCTTGAAAAAGGAATATGGCACAGCGTCTGCCACTAAGCCAGGGATGAAGCAAAAGGTTCCTGCCAACAGAGCTCCCATGTCAAAAGCCAGAACATCCACTCAAGAGACTTTGGGATCTGCACCCAAAGAGCAGGTTGTGGCAGAAAAGAAAAGGAAGGAAAGGGTCAAGAAGACCACTGCCAGAGCGCTTGGGAGATCTTCAATAATGAAAGACTCTGAAGAAGAGGAAGTGGAAGAGGATGCAGCACCAGCACCCAAAGCTCAAAAGCTTATGGTAGATGCTATAAGGGCAGGGGCTATTCCATCTAAGCCTAAGACTACTCCTAAGACTGCTGCTCCAGCTCCAAAGCCAAAACCAAAGAGGAGCACCAGGAACATCCCTACTGGGGTGAAGAACAAGGCCCCAGTGCCTGAAGCTGCAATGGAAGAAGAAGATGATGAGTCACATGTCTTGAGGAAGTTGAAGCCAAAAAATTTAGATCACAATGATGCTCATCCAGTAGCTGAGAACATGAAGATAAGGAAGGATTCAGGATTGAGGCTATGGAGAGAGTCTGATCCATATGCCACCAGGAGAAGGACTACTGTTGACTACAGGTTCCATACCAAGGAACAACAGGACTTCTATGAGACAGTGTTGCTTGACAAGAAGCCAATAGTGTGTGACATGAGATGGGTCGATTGGACATTCATTGAGGAAAATGAGGATCACTTCCCTGGTGTATATGACAGCTTCAAGGCTTGTGGAGTTGATGAGTTTGTGGCTCATAAGCTCACAAAGTGGAATGATGAGCTCATCATGCAGTTCTACTCCACAGCTCATTTCTACCCAGATGGAAGGATTGTCTGGATGTCTAAAGGCACTAGGTACCACTCAACAATTGCAGAATGGGCTCAGTTGATCAATGCCCCAGAAGAACAAGAAGATGACTTGGATGTCTATGCCAAGAAGAAGAAGGATCACAACTCCATGGCACACATGTACAAAGAGATCCCAGATGCTGCTCTTGAGACACACAAGTTTGGATCAGTAGATTACCTTCTGTCAGGCTTGCCAACAATCAACTGGATCCTCATGCACACTCTCTTGCCAAAGCCAGGTGATCACAAGATGATCAAAGGTCACTCCATCAACATGCTGAAGATTTTTGATGTTCCAAAGAAGTTCAAGGTCATGAGCCTAATTGTGGAAACCATTAAGAGGATAGCAGCAGATCAGAAGGGGAGTTGCGGGTATGCCCCACAGATCCAGGAGCTAATCAACTCCAAGATGGGCACTGGCACATATCTGTTGGACAAGGAGCACCTTCCCATACCCATACTTTGAGGACAACACTGTGGTGATGGATGAGAATGAACCATCTTCTGTGCACGCACAAGCCAAGAAGGAGAAGGCAAGGGCTGAAAAGGCTGCAAAGATACCAACCATGGATGAGGCATCTCAGTATCTTCTGAAGAGCAAGCAAGATCAGCTTGGCTACTTGATTGCCTCCACGCTGAGGATTGAGAAGGGACTAGCTACCCTGACTCAAAACCAGGAGAGCTTCGAGAGGATCGTGGATCAGAAGTTCTATGACTTAGGTGTGAAGGTCACTGAGATACAGTCTGCTATTGAGCAACTTTAGGATGAAGTGCAGGAGAAGAAGGGAAAGACAACCACTGATGCTTTTGCTAGAGTGCCCAGAGGTCAGAGGTCTGCTGCTATGCTTGTCACAAACACTAGAGCAACTTCATCTACACCAGCTACAGCTTCAGTGCCACCAGCTCCAGCACCTACTCCACCTGCTCCATCTACATCGACTGACGCCTTCGTCCTTGGAGTTCTGTCTACACCACCACCTGAAGACCAAGCCTGAGAGTCGATTTAGCACTATGCATTTTTATGAACTTTTTGGTAACTTGTTGCCAAAGGGGGAGAAAATGTATAGATCATAAGCTTCGAGAGAGTGTTGCTTTTATTCTCTCTTGCGTTTCTCCTTGGTGGTTGAACTTCGTTTATTTGCTTGGTTGAGATACTTTATACTTTATGCTTATGTGTGATACTTGGATGATCATGTGTTTGATCATATGCTACCTTAATGCATGTTGGATGAAATTATCCTTTTATATTCCATATGATCACTCACTTTTCTTGGTGATGGGTGCATGTATTTTAATTATTATCATTTTGAGCGCTCCACCAAGATGTATGTGACATGGAAGAGTAACCAATGATCCTAACTCTTTGTGCATCTACAGTCCAAAGCAAATCTTAAATTATGCACAAATTTAGGGGGAGATCTTGCTTTTCACATACTTCTCAAAGAGAGAATGTTTTTCACTCTTATTATCATTTGTCGAAGCTTTGATCTATATGTTGTCATCAATTACCAAAAAGGGGGAGATTGAAAGTGCAACTATCCCTAGGTGGTTTTGGTAATTCCTAACAACATATAGCTCATTGAGCTAATGCTATTTCAAGATTAATATCTTAGGAAAGCTCAATGATTGGCATGGCATGGATGAGAAAAGTGGACCCCTCAAAATGCTAAGGACAAAGGATTGGCTCAAGCTCAAAGCTCAAGACTCTACATTTTCCATTTTAGTGATCCAAGATCACATTGAGTCTATAGGAAAAGCCAATACTATCAAGGAGGGATGAGGTGTTGCTTAATGAGGCTCTTTCTCAAATGCTTAGTGATATGCTCCAAAACCCTCAACTACTTTCTCCCATCCACATATGACCTCAACCAAAAGTCAAACTCGGCCCCACCGATTCTTCCTATCCAGCGCCACCGAGTTTCAAATGTCATCGCCACCGCCACAAACCCTATGAAAATCGGTCTCACCAATAGGGATCTCGGTCTCACCGAGATGGGGTTTTAATCTCTCTGTTTCCCTTTGTAACATTTCAGTCTCACCAAGATGAGCGATCGGTCCCACTGAGATTGCAATGTAGACTCTCTGTTTTCCCTTCGTAACGTTTCGGAATGAGCGATCGGTCCCACTGAGTTTACCTGACCAACTCTCTGGTTAGCTTATTACCAAAATCGGTCCCACCGAGTTTGTGTAATCGGTCTCACCGAGATTACGTTATGCCCTAACCCTAATCGTATCGGTCCTACCGAGTTGCATGTCGGTCCCACCAAAAACCCTAACGGTCACTAACTTTGCTGAATCGGTCCGACCGAGTTTAACCATTCGGTCTCACCGAGTTTGGAAAGTTATGTGTAATGGTTAGATTTTGTGTGGAGGCAATATATACCCCTCCACCACCTCTTCATTCGTGGAGAGAGCCATCAGACCGAACCTACACTTCCAACTTACTTTTTCTGAGAGAGAACCACCTACACTTGTGTTGATACCAAGATATTCCATTCCTACCATATGAATCTTGATCTCTAGCCTTCCCCAAGTTGCTTTCCACTCAAATGTTCTTTCCACCAAATCCAAATCCTGTGAGAGATAGTTGAGTGTTGGGGAGACTATAATTTGAAGCACAAGAGCAAGGAGATCATCATCAACACACCATTTGTTACTTCTTGGAGAGTGGTGTCCTCTATATTGGCTAGGTATCACTTGGGAGCCTCCTACAAGATTGTGGAGTTGAACCAAGGAGTTTGTAAGGGCGAAGAGATCACCTACTTCGTGAAGATCTACCGCTAGTGAGGCAAGTCCTTAGTGGGCGATGGCCATGGTGGGATAGAAAAGGTTGCTTCTTCGTGGACCCTTCATGGGTGGAACCCTCTGTGGACTCGCGCAACCTTTACCCTTCGTGGGTTGAAGTCTCCATCAACGTGGATGTACAATAGCACCACCTATCGCTACCACGAACAAAACATCCGCGTCTCCAATTGCGTTTGAATCCTCCAAACCCTTCCCTTTACATTCTTGCATGCTGCATGCTTTACTTTCCACTGCTCATATACTCTTTGCATGCTTGCTTCAATTGTATTAAGATTGCTTGACTTGTTCTAAGTTGCCAAAATCTTCCAAGAACTAAAATTGGGAAAAGGCAAGATTTTTATTTTGTCAAGTAGCCTAATCACCCCCTCTAGACGTACTTTCGATCCTACAAGTGGTATCAGAGATTTGGTCTCCATTTGCTTTGATTTCCATAGCTTTTGTTGGTCATAGCCTTGGTTTCACAACCTAGGAGAGTATGGCGTCTAGCGAGGGAAATTACCACCGTAGAGGTCCTTACTTTGATGGTACTAATTTTGCTAGTTGGAAGCATAAGATGAAAATGCATATTCTTGGACATAACCCCGCCGTTTGGGCTATTGTCTGTATTGGCTTGCAAGGTGAATTCTTTGATGGGAGAGAACCGAACCGTGAAGCTACGGCAGAAGAGTTGAAGATGCTACAATACAATGCTCAAGCTTGTGATATCCTCTTCAACGGATTGTGCCCCGAAGAATTCAACAAAATCAGCCGTCTTGAGAATGCAAAGGAAATTTGGGATACTTTGATTGATATGCACGAAGGTATCGACTCCGTCAAGGAATCCAAGTTGGATGTGCTTCAAAGTCAACTTGACAAGTTCAAAATGAAGGATGGTGAAGGTGTCGCTGAAATGTACTCTAGGCTTGCTCTTATCACAAATGAGATTGCCGGCTTAGGAAGTGAAGAGATGACCAATAATTAATCATCAAGAGAATCCTAAGAGCCTTGGATGGAAAATATGATCCGTATGCACATTGATCCAAATGATGCCAAATTACAAAGATCTCAAGCCAACGGAAGTCATTGGAAGAATTGTTGCTCATGAGATGTCACTCAAAGATAAGGAGGAGCTCCATAACAAGTCAAGTGGTGCTTACAGAGCCTCATGTGAAGCTCCCACATCATCAAGTGAGAAACAAACCTTCAATGAAGAATTGAGTCTAATGGTGAAGGACTTCAACAAGTTCTACAAGAGTAGAAGCAAAGAGAGAAGTTCCAAGTCAAGGTCCTACAATGAGAAAAGATCTTCTAGTCGAGAGCGAAACTGCTACAATTGTGGAAGACATGGACACTATTCCAATGAGTGTACGACATCCTACAAGAGAAGAGAAGATTCTCCAAAAAGAAGAAGTAGAATAGAAGAATCACCATCAAGAGAGAGAGGGAGTAAAGATGATCGTTATGAATGAAGAACATCCCGGAGAAGCAAGGATTCGGAAAGGAAGGACAAATCATTAAGGAGCTACACAAAACGAAGACATCAAGCTCATGTTGGTGAATGGGTATCCGGCTCCGACTCCGACAATCACTCCGAGAGAAGCTATCACTCCGACTCCGAATATACTCAAGATGAAGGTGTTGCCGGTCTAGGACTTGTGTCAACCAACTCCTACAACATATTTGATTCACCAAATGAAGGAATTGGAAGATGCTTCATGGCAAAAGGTCCAAAGGTATTACACCCCGAGTATGTTGATTTCAATAGTGATGAAGATGACTTGTTAGGTGATGATGATTTACTTGTTGACAACTCTAGTGATGAATACTATGATGAAACATCAATTAATCATGCTAATCAAGATAAAAAGAATAACAATGATAAGGAGAAGATTGAGTTTCTAACTAAAGAACTAAACACTCTTAAGTTAGCTCATGAAACTATCTTAGGAGATCATCGAGATCTTTTAAGGACTCATGAGAAATTACGTTTTGTGAAGCTCAATCTTGAGCAAGAGCATGAGTTCTTAAAGGCAATCAATGATGATCTTCGCAAGAAAAGTTCTTCTTACACTGCCAAGCGTTTACTCTTATCCACTTACTTGCCTCAAGTCAAGTCTAGTAACAAGAACAAGAAGGATTCTTCCTCTAGTAGTAACGATAATCATGCTAAATCCAATATTGTTGCTTCTAGTAGGTCTCTTGGTTCCACTAATGATTCTCTTAGCCAAGTTACACTTGAGCAAGGAAATAGCTTATTGAAGGGAATCATAGAGAAAGGTGTTTACAAGAGTCTTGCCGGGAGTAAGCTATTCGAGGAAATTGTACGCAAGCAAGGAAGGCACCAGAAGAACCAAGGTATTGGTTTTGAACGAAAGTTCAATGCCAACGGAGTTGAGTGGGAAGAAGATCAATACCCCAAGATGAAGTTTGTTCCTCAACAAGAGAAGTATGATCCTACTTCTTTCAAAGGGACACAAGATCAAGATGATCTTCCACCACAAGACCACAAGGAAAAAAGGCAAGGACAAAATTCAAGAGGAAATTGATGCATTTAAAGAAGCTCCTAAGGCCTTGGTCAAGTGGGTTCCCAAGACTACATCAAGTTCTACTTCATCAAGTATGACTACAACTCCAAGGATTCCCATCAAGATGATGTGGATCCCGAAGAAGAAGAAGAACTAGAGAGTTCTTGAGGGTGACTCCGGCAACATACTTCACTCTTATCATTTTGGCAAGAACAAGTGCAATCAACTTCCACATCTTGCACTAGTTCAAGGAGTCACAAACCCTCTTGTTGGTAAGACAAGGGACAAAGTAACCTAATTATCTCATAGACATCATCTTGTGTGTGCATCACTCTATGTCTATGGATATCCTTGTTTGTTCCTTGTGGGACTAACCCGTGTAGGTATTGAAAATGCAACTCACTCCAAAGGATTGCTCCAAATGATCTACATCAACTTTGAGCATCCACATCTTCAACACCTACATGAAGTCATCATCGATAAAACCCAAGGTTAGTTCATCCCTCTTAGCGGGGATCTCACATCTAGGGGGAGCTTTACTCTAAGAATTGAGCTAAAGCAACTCTAATGGTGTGAACACAACAACGCTTTATGTAAAAGTGGTAACCCCACTTGTGCATAAACGATGAGTATGACCTATAATCAAATGTTCTCATTTGACTCCTAAGTCAATATACTCATATATAGATGACCTAGTCATCGCTAATTGCTTGGTAGATGCTAGAATTGTTTGTGCATGCTTTGCCGCATATTTAATTTGTCATTTTATTGTGTGAGCATGTTGGTTGCATAATTTACTCATTCGAGGACATCCAATTGTTGTTTTGATTGGTTGGTTTCTTTTTCTCTTGCCAAGTGGATGGACAACAATGCCTAAGAACCTTCTCTAGCTATCTATGCTCTTCTCGTCTCAAACTCTATTCATGCTACATCACAAAGTTTGATCAAGTCAGATTCAAACCAATCTGTGTGAGGAGCACTGGGAGTCCCCGATTTGTCATAGACTTAAACTTCCAAAACTTCTTTGTGCGTTTCGGTCTGACCCATTCATCCATTTCGGTCATACCGAGATCACTAAGTCGATCTAGGTTTTTAATCTCGGTGCAACCGATTTGAACTTTTCGGTCACACCGAGTTGCAGTAACTGCTTGCAGTTATGCATCTCGGTGCCACCGAGTTGTTCCACTCGGTCACACCGACAGGGTCAGGCTATATATACCCATGGGCCAAAATTTGGAAAACTTTCCGAACCTCTTCGCCCGCGCTCAGCCTGCTCTGCCTCCCTGGGTCTTCGGATCGTCCTCCTCGTCGCCAGCCGCCTCCAGTCGCTGGTCTCCGCCACCGTCAACGGGATCGTCTCCACCATTGCCGCCGTAGCAAGTCCATCGCCGAACTAGGGTATGGACTTGATCTTTGTGCTAATTCTCACTCCGATTATCCAGCACATTATTTTGCCATGTATCTTGCCACGATTGAGATCACTTTATCCAATGAAAACACTCTGTAGTTTAGATTAGGTTTGAAAATTTAGGGTTAGGTTTCCGCCGAAACCATCTTGGACTGACCGAGTTGTTGAAATCGGTTCCACCGATTTGGCTCAGGCCATTGCACATGTGATTCTTGGTCTGACCGAGAATTGCAAATCGGTGTGACCGAGTTTGAGTCTTTGTGAAACCCTATCAGTCTCGGTGCCACCGAACTGTGACTCGGTCTGACCGAGTTCACTAGTTTAGGTTCCAACGGCTGCTTCGGTATCACCAAGATTTCAAATCGGTAGATCCGAAATGCTTTCTGTGGAAAACTAAAACTAAGGTTTTGATTCATTCTTTTGCAAAAACCTCTGCACTTTGTGATGCTCATCCACTCTACCTGTAACGCCCTGAGACCGTTGCGCCAGGTGTCTCCCAGTTATTCGTTGTTGTTGCCACATCATTCGCTTGCGTGTTGCATCTTGCCATGTCATCATGTGCATTGCATCATCATGTTTTCGAAACTTGCATTCGTCCGGGTCTCCCCGTTCTTTCTGTTGTCCGTTCTGAGCCCAGACACATTTGCACGCGCCCGCAGCACGCCTGAAATATTATTTTTATAAGTGGCCAGAAAATGTTCTCGGAATGGGTTGAAAGTTGGCATGCAGTGTTGTTATGTTGTCAGTAGGTCGCCTGCCATGTTTCATCACATTCGGAGTCCGTTTGACGCCCCAACGGTTAAATATAGCGGCAATAGTAGCCGGTCTATCGTCGGACGTTTTCGGTCTCCGGAAACAGTTGTCGAGCCTCTCTCTCTCTTCTTTTCTCTCAGCTTGAGCCCTTCTGCACAGCCCACTACCACTCACTGTCAGGTCCTACCTAAACTCTCTTGTCAGCCCGCAGCCCTCCTCGCGCGCGTCCGAAAGCTATCCCGCACCGACCCGGGCAGTCGGCACCGTTGGATCCGGATCATCCCCAAACGTCTACAAAACATCTCTGTTTTGTTTATTAGACTACCTAACCTATTTTTCTCGACCGCCCGATCTAAATCGGAGGGTCCAGATAACCCTACCCTAATCCCCTCACTATATATATTATCCTAAACCCTAGTCCTTGTTGGGGAACGTAGTAATTTCAAAAATTTCCTACGCACACGCAAGATCATGGTGATGCATAGCAACGAGAGGGGGGGAGTGTGATCTACGTACCCTTGTAGATCGACAATGGAAGCGTTAACTTGGTTGATGTAGTCGTACGTCTCCACGGCCCGACCGATCAAGCACCGAAACTACGGCACCTCCGAGTTCTAGCACACGTTCAGCTCGATGACGATCCCCGGACTCCGATCCAGCAAAATGTCGGGGAAGAGTTCTGTCAGCAAGACGGCGTGGTGACGATCTTGATGTACTACCGTCGCAGGGCTTCGCCTAAGCACCGCTACAATATTATCGAGGACTATGGTGGAAGGGGGCACCGCACACGGCTAAGAATATGATCACATGGATCAACTTGTGTGTCAAGGGGTGCCCCCTGCCCCCGTATATAAAGGATCAAGGGGAGGAGGCCGGCCGGCCCTCTATGGCGCGCCAAGGAGGAGTCCTCCTCCTAGTAGGAGTCAGAAAGAAGTGGGGAGGGAGAGCGAAAAGGGGGCGCCGCCCCCCCCCCCTCTCCTAGTCCCCTAGTCCAATTCGGACCAGGGGGGAGGAGGCGCGCGGCCCACCTTTGGCTGCCCCTCTCTCTCTCTCCACTAAGGCCCATATGGCCCATTACTTCTCCCGGGGGGGTTCCGGTAACCCTCCGGCTCTCCGGTTTTCTCCGAAATCACCCGGAACACTTCTGGTGTCCGAATATAGCCGTCCAAAATATCAATCTTTATGTCTCGACCATTTCGAGACTCCTCGTCATGTCCGTGATCACATCCGGGACTCCGAACTAACTTCGGTACATCAAAACTCATAAACTCATAATATAACTGTCATCGAAACCTTAAGCATGCGGACCCTACGGGTTCAAGAACAATGTAGACATGATCGAGACACGTCTCCGGTCAATAACCAATAGAGGAACCTGGATGCTCATATTGGCTCCTACCTATTCTACGAAGATCTTTATCCGTCAGACCGCATAACAACATACGTTGTTCCCTTTGTCATCGGTATGTTACTTGCCCGAGATTCGATCGTCGGTATCTCAATACCTAGTTCAATCTTGTTACCAGCAAGTCTCTTTACTCGTTTCGTAATACATCATCTTGCAACTAACTCATTAGTTGTAATGCTTGCAAGGCTTATGTGATGTGCATTACCGAGAGGGCCCAGAGATACCTCTCCGACATTCGGAGTGACAAATCCTAATCTCGAAATACGCCAACCCAACATGTACTTTTGGAGACACCTGTAGAGCACCTTTATAATCACCCAGTTACGTTGTGACGTTTGGTAGCACACAAAGTGTTCGTCCGGCAAAAGGGAGTTGCATAATCTTATAGTCATAGGAACATGTATAAGTCATGAAGAAAGCAACATACTAAACGATCGGGTGCTAAGCTAATGGAATGGGTCATGTCAATCAGATCATTCACCTAATGATGTGATCCCGTTAATCAAATAACAACTCTTTGTCCAGGGTTAGGAAACATAACCATCTTTGATTAACGAGCTAGTCAAGTAGAGGCATACTAGTGACACTCTGTTTGTCTATGTATTCACACATGTATTATGTTTCCGGTTAATACAATTCTAGCATGAATAATAAACATTTATCATGATATAAGGAAATAAATAATAACTTTATTATTGCCTCTAGGGCATATTTCCTTCAGTTACAGCCGCATAGTCTAGTTGCCTAGTTTGTTGCGCTAAAAAACTCCTTCAAGGACCATCTAATTGGATCAAGATTGTTTAGATTCCATCCCGAACACCCCCGTACTACCTACGTGGGGGCAGAAGCCGACGATTGGTTAACCCTCAAATTTCATACAACACGGCCGCACAGGAACTAAAAATTTAAAAACATAACCAGCATTATATTGCACAATCACTTTGTTTTCTCATACAGGGTAGAGGGAGCTCGAATACATTCATTCAAATATAGTGTCTTTCGCACAATGATCCGCAACAATACGGGACCCTTCCAAGACATCGCCAAAGTATCGCTCGGGTGTGCGGTGCTCCTTGCCCTCAGGCGGCCCCTCGGTCGCCAACTTGACGGCGTCCATCTTCGCCCACCAGACCTTGACATAGGAGAAGGCCAGACGCGCGCCTTCAATGCAGACGGACTGCTTGATGACGTCCAGCCGAGGACAGGCATGAACCAGCCTCTCCACGAGGCCCAAGTAACTGCTGGGTACAGCTTCCGCTGGCCATAGTCGGATTGTTAAATCCTTCATGGCCAGTTCGGCCACCCTATGCAGCTCGACCAACTGTTTTAGCTGATCGCTGAAGGGCACCGGATGTTTCGGCACAAGATATTGCGACCAGAACAGCTTCTCCGGGAGCCCCCTTCTTCGGCTCGGAAGAACTCTGCGGCGTCGGTCACACTGCATGGAAGATCAACAAAAGCCCCTGGAGAACTCCGAATCCAGGTCAGTAAAAGAGATTTCCTCTTCACATTCTTGCTTTGCATATTGAATGCCTTACCCGCCACGATCTTCCTGGCTTCTTGGATCTCTTGGAGGGCACCCTAGGCTTCACTCCGGGCCGTCTCCGCACTCTTACGAGCCTTGGCGAGTTCGGCCTCTTAAACCAGAAGACTTAGTCCGGAAAGGACGGAGATTCATCACCATAGCCATACCAGCTAGACCTCTAGGGTTTAGCCATTATGATCTCGAGGTAGATCAACTCTTGTAATACTCGTATTCATCAACATCAAGCAAGCGGGACATAAGGTATTACCTCACTACAAGAAATATGTCAACTTGTGACCTTCTCTTAGTGACCCCAGCTGAATTGGTCGTAAATTCACGGCCATTTCGCTTGGAAGGGCTCAAACCCTGAAATTGCTTACACCAAATGGTCACAAAGCAGACAAGAGGCACCAATGACCTTATTTCTACTTGATTACGACCAATATAAATGGTCATGAGGTTGTGAACGTGGATGCATTGGTACTTATTGCTATGACTAGGCGCCACCTCATCAGTTTTGCCTATGTGTCATGTCCATGTGTCAATTTTTTCCCTAGATTGTGAAGCAACCTATATTTCTGTCATTCCCAAAATTCCCAAAAAATTGGGCATTCTTTACTATCCAAATCATTGCCTCATGACAATATTCAGCTCCATTTACCTGGTAAATCTTCCTCGGCAAATTTCCAAAGTTTTTGTTCAACTCGAACTGTTGTGAAGGAAGTACTATCTAGGCATATCCTAATGAGTTGAATTTTTGCCACATCTTCTATATTCCCAAATCATTGCTCTCCACAAAATTTGAGCCCCATCTAACAATACAAGTGAGTATGGCTTCAACATTAATATTTCTGTCCAGTGTGGTACGTTGCAAAGCAAGTGACAGCTAGGCTCCTCCATTTGAACTGCAAATTTTCCAAGATAGTGTCCTTAGTAGATGATCATCCTTGGCCAAAACTCAGGCCCATTGGCCATGTGTATTTTCCGTACCACTAATCAAACACTTGGGGGCTAATTCATGTTTGAGCATTGTTCAGTCTCCTCGCGAAATTCATATATTTTTATTTTCTTCCAAGCATCTACCTGGGGAGTGCCAAACCTATTAGACATGCCTAGGCTTCCCAGAATGCATGGCAACGCCACGGTCACGCGGTGACCACGCGACGGGCATGCGAGTCTACGCGCTTTGGAGTTGGGGCCCTGGGCCACCGTCCAAACCTCAACGTATCACCACCAAACCATGTATTTATGCTTAAATAGATACTTATGTACCTAGAAATTATTTTTGGAAAAAATAAAGAGCAAACTATGAGGCAGTCGCAGTTCAAATTTGACCCGCTTCGTGCTGAATCGGCTGAAATTTATCTTTTTCACCAGAGGTGGATAATTTTTTTTACACCCAACCATTTTGTCAATTGTGCATTAAACATGGCCTAATATTTTATAAAATTGATTTGGTCCGTTTTTGCAACAATTATTTGGTAGTTCCTTCACAAAAAAACCTCATTTCGGGCACTCGAAAAATGGAAAATGAATTTTCCGTGCAAACAAAATGAAAAGCCCCTTAGGCAACACTGTTTGTCATTCCAAGATGCACCCTTGTGCACAATATGAGATCATTTGAACGAACTATGCCATGAATGTGGCCATAAGATTGATCATTTGGCTTGAAAGCCATGAATCTTCACGCATGATAGCTCATTTCTAAGAACATTTTTTTAAAATAATTGTCGTATTACAAGTTTATTATTTTTCCTGGAAGCTTGGTCACATATGATGACACAAGGCGAAGGTTTTCCATTTTTTTATTTGATTTTTTTATGCCTGTTTCAAAATGCGGTCAAAACAGCGGGCATGACAGTTCCTAGCTAGTGGTTGAATCTTGGAAATTTTTTGGTGTTTCTCTGATTAAAGAGATACTTATGTACCTAGAAATGATTTTTGGAAAAAATAAAGTGCAAACTATAAGGCAGTTGTAGTTCAAATTTGACCCGCTTCCTACTAAATTGGCGGAAATTTGTCTTTTTCACGAGAGGTGGATCAAAACTTTTGAAACCCAACCATTTTGTAAATTGTGCATTAAATATGTCCTAGTATTTTATAAAATTGATTTGGTCCAAATTTGCAACAAATATATGTTAGGTCCTTCACAAAAAAACTCATTTTAGGCACTCGAAAAATGAAAAATTGATTTTTCGTCCAAAGAAAATGAAAAGTCCCTTAGGAAAAATTGTTTTCCATGCCAATATGCACCCTTGTGCGCAATATGAGATTATTTGAACAAACTATGCCATGAATGTGGCCATAAGATTGATCATTTTACTTGAAAGCCATGAATCTTCACACATGATAACTCATTTCTGAGAACACTTTTTTTAAAAGAATTTCCGTATTACAAGTTTATTTTTTTTTCCTGGTAACTTGGTCACATATAATGACACAATGCGAAGGTTTTCCAATTTTTTTTATTTTTACCGAATTTTTTATGCCCATTTCAAAATGCGATCAAAACGGCGAGCATGACCGTTCCTAGCTAGTTGTCGAATCTTGGAAATTTTTTGGTGTTTCTCTGATTAAATAGATACTTATGTACCTAGAAATGATTTTTGGAAAAAATAAAGAGCAAACTATAAGGCAGTTGTAGTTCAAATTTGACCCGCTTCCTACTGAATTGGCGGAAATTTGTCTTTTTCACGAGAGGTGGGTCAAAACTTTTGAAACCCAACCATTTTGTCAATTGTGCATTAAATATGTCCTAGTATTTTATAAAATTGATTTGGTCCAAATTTGCAACATATATATGATAGGTCCTTCACAAAAAAACTCATTTTAGGCACTCGAAAAATGAAAATTGATTTTTCGTCCACAGAAAATGAAAAATACCTTAGGCAAAATTGTTTGCCATTCCAACATGCACCCTTGTGCACAATATGAGATCATTTGAACAAACTATGCCATGAATGTGGCCATAAGATTGATGATTTGACTTGAAAGCCATGAATCTTCACACATGATAGCACATTTCTGAGAACACTTTTTAAAAGAATTGTTGTATTACAAGTTTATTATTTTTTCTGGTAACTTGGTCACATATAATGACACAATGCGAAGGTTTTCCAATTTTTTTTTATTTTTTTTGAATTGTTTATGCCCGTTTCAAAATGCGGTCAAAACGCCAGGAATGACCGTTCCTAGCTAGTGGTTGAATGTTGGATTTTTTTGGTGTTTCTCTGATTAAATAGATACTTTTGTACTTAGAAATGAGTTTTGGAAAAAATAAATAGCAATCCATGAGGCAGCCACAGTTCGAATTTGACCCGCTTCCATCTGAAATGACGGAAATGTCTTTTTCACCAGAGGTGGATCAAAACTTTTTACACCCAACCATTTGGTCAATTGTGCATTAAATATGGCCTAGTATTTTATAAAAATGATTTGGTCCAATGTTGCAACAATTATTTGGTAGGTTCTTCACAAAAAAACCTCATTTGGGGCACTCGAAAAATGGAAAATGATTTTTTCATCCAAAGAAAATGAAAATTTCCTTAGGGAACATTGTTTGCCATTCCAATATGCACCCTTGTGCACAACATGAGATCATTCGAAGAAACCATGCCATGAATGTGGCCATAATATTGATCATTTGGCTTGAGAGCCATTGATCTCCAAAAATGATAGCTCGTTTCTGAGACCATTTTTTAAAAGAATTGCCGTATTACAAGATTATTATTTTTCCTGGTAACTTGGTCACATATAATGACACAATGCAAAGGTTTTCCAATTTTTTGAATTATTTTTGAATTTTTATGCCCGTTTCAAAATGCGGTCGTAACGGCGGGCTTGACCGTTCCTAGCTAGTGGTTGAATCTTGGAAACCTCTTGATATTTCTCTGATTAAATAGATATTTATGTACCTAGAAATTATTTTAAAAATAAAATAAAGAGCAAACTATGTGGCAGCTACAGTTCAAATTTGACCTGCTTCCTGCTGAATCGATGGTATTTTGTCTTTTTCACGAGAGGTGGATAAAAACTTTTGACTCCTAACCATTTGGTCAATTGTTCATTAAATATGGCCTAATATTTTAGAAAATTGATTAGGTTCAATTTTGCAACAAATATATGGTAGGTCCTTCACAAAAAAACTCATTCTAGACACTCAAAAAAAAGTATGACGGGCATTTCTAAGGACACTTTTTTAAATATATTTGTCTTATTACTAGTTTGTTATTTATTTTTTTCTTAAAACTAGGTCACATTTTATGACACGATGAGAAGGATTTCCATTTTTTCAATTTGTTCGAATTTCTCAAGTCAAGAAAATAGCTAACATGATTTAACATATTATATTTAAATCTACTGCGACCAATTTAAATGGTCATAATATTATATTGCATTCTGATTGGTCCAAAGATAACACACGCAGATCATGCATAAACACCATTGGATCCTCCTGGATCCAACAGCAGCCCTCACCCCTTGCCGCCCCATCAACCGCACCTCAGCCGAAACCCTAGCATTGTCTTTTGGACCCAGCCGCCGGCGATCTCCTCCTCCCCCCCAGCGACGCTGCCCCCACCTTCAATTCCTCTCCCAAGGGAAGGGAAGGGAAGGCCGACCAGGGAGATCGTTCGCGCGCCCATATCCACGCCGCCGTCGTTGACCTGATCCGTGTCCGTCCTCGAGGGAGGTCGGCCATGGTGGTCCGTGCTCGTCCCGCCTTCCACCCCGTTCCTCCCATTCGCGGTCCACACCACCGCGGGAGTCAGCGAGCATCATGCCCTGCCCGCCATGCACGACCGACCGTCGCCGCCGGAGACTCTCCAACCTAAGGTATACCGATTTCGGATTCCCCGTTGGGTCGGATTGGACCCCAGTTCGTGCACCTCGGCCCCCCGCACGCAAGGATTTAGGGTTTATTTAGGTGTTGGAATCAGGAGCCTCTTAATCTGTATGCTGCAATTTCACCTCGATCGCGTCACATGCTCGTATGATTTGGCCATGGTTTTCTTTGCTTGGTTCCATTCAGTTGGTTGCTGATTAATCAAGCTCCTGAGCTTCCATGGATCTCTTTGTTGGGAGTGCTTCTGCACACGCGGTTTTGTTAGGTTAGCTGCCGCACGTCTTGCACATGTGTCACTAGTATTGTTGTTCCCAGCATTTTCCGGGTATGTTTGCAAGGGGCTAGTCCTAGCTAGTATTTCTCTGACTAGGCTAAGTCGATGTGGTTGGCATGCTCTTACACTCTACTAGTAGCATGTTCCATTTGACTCATTCAAATTAATAATGCATATATGGCAATTCAGACCTGGCATAAGTTACACTTGACAAGAGTATCTTGCACACTTTCTGTCTTCTGTGTTACATCTGGTCTCAGTCTCAGGCATGCTTTATAGTCTCATATATATTGTATTTGTACATCTCTGTGGAGCTTAATTTGATCCTAAATAAAAGATGCTTGGACATTGGTGGAACTTTATTTAATTTGATCCTAAATAAAAGATGCTTGGACATTTGTACATCTCTAGTTAATTTGGTCTATTATTATCCTAGAAGCTGCAATGACGGAGATCACACGCTCCTTCGACCAGGCGTGGTCAGCCTCCGTCTCCGGCCACTATGGCCTCGCCCCGACCTCGCCCGCTGCTCCTTCGACCACACGCTCCGCAGCGAGATGAGCTCCCCCGTCCTCTCTGCTCGATCCGCCCCAGATCCTTAGTCTGGGTACATGTGCACTTGATAGGTTATTTCTGGGTACATGGCCGGAGAGTCTGACTTAGCTCTCTCATTCTCGACTGCTCTGGTCTGTGGATCTCGACCGTTCCGCTCTTTTTTTGACTGTCGCAAGCTGAGCTGAATCTTGTTGGGTTGAGCCGAGCAAGGTCACCGTCGGTTGTGACTTGTTGGAGTCTTCTCCTGGTAGCAACAGCAGGCTTTGGCTTGAAGGCCCCAACAACCACTGGTCGGTCAGCCGCTCAGATTTAGAGATCTACTTCAGTTAACATGTAATGTACTAGCGTAGACGTGTAGGAGCAGCCTTTGTGAACCTGGGTTGTGGCTTGGATGGCAGGAGAATATGATGTTCAGTTTTGTATGAAACAAATCAGGTCTTGGTTCAGTTTTGTATGTGCCGATTTGATTAAACCTTGACTGAAACCAAAGCATGATGTTTTGATTAAACGTTTACATGAGTTGTTATTCTATTCAAGTGGGTGAACTAAGCTATTTTTATTTAGTTTGCTCTCTGCTATGTCAAAGCCATCATTGTGAGCCATCACTGCATTACATTTTTCCCAGAATTACAAGTTAGCCACGAACTTGATTTGTTATTTGCATCACTAGCCTTTTGGGGCACCAGATTTATACTATGCTTGCTGATTTTATTTGTGCCTACTGATTGATTATACAGTGATCGAGACGCTACTAATTTTACTGATTGATGTTGTTGTTGTCGTATGCAGAATATTATGATGGAAAATCATTTGATTTGCTGCATATCATCAAACAGTTGTTGCTCTCTCTAAGTCCCCACGCTGCTGCTGCTAACCATGTTGTTGCTCCTCTATTTCTGCACCTCCTGCTGCTTGCCTCTTCTCTGAATCCACTAAACCTGCTGTTGCACTTCTTCTCTGAACCTGTTTCTTGCTGCTCGCTGCTACTCCTCTCTCCATCCCCACGCTTGCTTCTTCTTCTCCTAACCTCGCTGTTGGTCTTCTCTAAAGTCTGAACCCCCTACTGCTGCTGCTGCTCTCTCTCCCTATCTATTTCACTCTCTTTCTTTCTCTGTAATTCAATAGAACTAGTACTTACTTATGATATGTGCTTACTTATGTTACTGGATTTCTATTATATGCTATAACTGTGAAAGGGATGGTAAATCTATAGATTTAAGTATTGTATATGCTAGAATATTAGCCATGCAAACATATCTTTTGGTCTACAATTTTCACAAGTACAGGCTAATGACAGAAATCCTATCTAACATTATTTTTCCTGGGTACTACTTACATGAATACAACCGTATTAGAGACATCATGCTGCAGTACACGGCATGTACATGGTTATACTAAAACATCCATGTAGGCAATATTTTTGTGCTTTTTCCTAATGGGTCAATATCCTTATTTGGCCTTGCAAGCCATGTGCGAGTCATTGTATCATGAGCCTGGGCGAGTCATTATATCCTGAACCGCCTGCGCAATTTCATTTCTTCAGTGGCTCTACGAGTTGTGTTGCCCGAATTCGTTTCCGTTCCATTGCATTTTTCAGACATAATTCACTAGAAATGGATAATTGGCAGACTAGTAACGCAGCATGCTAGCTAGTGATTTTTCAAACATAATACTAGTGATTTCCAGATATAATACTAGTGATTTTTCAGACATAATACTAGAAATGGGATGTTTTGCCTGTCCTTACTGAAGAAGAGAAGAATGGAATTTAATTGGATGGTCCCTTTCATTGTACTTAATTATGTTCTGCTTGAGTTTACTGCCTTATTATGTTCTGCTTGAGTTGACACTATTTATGTCCAAACCTGGGTTTATACTCTTTGCATGTCGTCATCACTCATCGGTTGGGCTGTTTACTTAATGTATTTGTTGTCCGCTTGCTCCATCATATTTCCTGATGTACTTCTACATATATATGTTGGTTGTAATCTGCTTGAACGATTCAAGTACTTGATATTCCATTCTGTTCTTGTAGGTGAATGGAGCTTATGTTGTTGGTAGAACACCGTTGATGACTTCTTCCTATGTTGAAGAGCATGTTCCGTGGTATCCAAGAGTAGCTAGCTTTAACTTGGCAGAGCGTTTTATTTTTCAATCGCAATATTTGTGATTGTGTGGAATATTGTATGGTTATGTACGTGAAGTTTTATGTTCCTGGGCATGCAATATTTGTAGGTTAAACTGGTTGTTGTGATGTGAACCAATGTATGGAGTTCCACATGTTCTGTTATGTATATAATATATTGTAATAAACCTATTTTGGTTGTTATTCGAAGATTTTCAAATTATTCTCCTTTCTGTTTGATATATACTGCTTAAAAAGTGATGTGGATCCACTGCTAGGAAAAATCTGACAATTGGGACCCATCTAAAAACTGGACCGCAAAAAACCCTTGAAAATAAAAATGAAATGGACCGCGAAAGGCCATGCCTAGATAATAAAAAGGCCAAATTGATGGGACAGGCCTGTGTAGCCGCCCATGTAAAACGTCGAATCGGACCGGGCTGATTCTTGTGCCACATCACCTTGCCACGCCGGATGCCTACGTGGCCTGGGGAGGTTGCTAGTGACCAAAAATTTGGTCGTGGAACCAACGACCTTTTACAGAAGGTCGTTAATTTCAGTTTACGACTGCCAGCTTTTGACCTTCTATTTTTGGTCAAAAAAGGTCGCAAATGAAAAACTATGACCTTTCAGCGGCCAATAGTGAGGGTCACAAGTTGACATATTTCTTGTAGTGCCTCCATAGAGAGGGCCCGAACCTGGGTAAACATCGTGTCCCCTGTCTCCTGTTACCATCGACCTTAGACACACAGTTCAGGACCCCCTACCCGAGATCCGCCGATTTTGTTACCAACAGCGAGTGCCCTGGAAGTTGGCGATGAAGCGGTTGCGCATCTCGTCCCAGGAGGAGATCGAGCCTGGGGTCAGGTTTAGGAGCCATGAGTGGGCTCCGTCCTTGACAGCCATGGGAAACCAGTTCATCATGACCTTTTCGTTGCTGTAGGCCACTTCGATGCTCATCTCATAGAGCTGCAAAAACTCCGCAGGGTCAGGGGTGCCGTCGTAGCGAGGAGGCAGATCTGGCTTGAACTTGCCTGGCCAGACGATGCTACACAACTCAGGAGTGAGGGCGCGGCAGCCCGCCGTGGCCACTATGGCCCGTCGTGGAGACAGAGCTTGGTCGTGGTGCCCCTGCGCCGCCACGGCACGCCACGCATGGCCCTCTCGCAGCAAGCAATCCTAGCGCAGTGGAGCTGGGTGTGGAGGAGTGTTTCCTTGTGGACAGGGAATTTCTTGGAAGCTTGTTTCTTCGTGTGTGGGCACGTGGCGCGGTGGGTCACGCCACGGGGCCGCACACCTTGGAGCGAGGGAGCCATCCTGACGTGGGAGAGGCGGAGGTGCACCATGAGCTGCACGCCTCGGTGCAAGGGCGCCATCTTGTTGTGGAGGAGGCGGAGGCGCTCCGTGAGCCACATCGCCAGCAGCTGGGGGCGGGCGAGGCAGCAAGTGGGATGGTGCAGGAGAGCCTCCCGTGGCGCTAACGAGCTCGGCGATGCGGTCCAGCCAGTCCTCGTAGAGGTCGTTGATTGTACGGTAGCACAGGAGCTCACGTGCCATGAGTAGCGTGGCCTGCGCATCCGCGGGTGCATGGCGAGCATGAGATGACGAGCCGGTCGAAGTCAGCGACGGGTTGGCATGCGGTGTGGCCGTCACGGCGCACGGAGGGATGCAGCGAAGAGGCTTGCTACTCGTTTGCCACCGGACCGGTGGCAGCGTTGGCAGCGGGTGATAGAGAAAAAAAGGGGAGGCCCGCCTACTGGGGTAATCTGAGCGACACGGGCGGCGAGAGCGGCCCTGCGCTCCATGCGAGCCCGGCAACCGTCGGCCATGAGCTTGCTGGAGTGATGAAGCGTGGATCAACGAATAAGAAAGCTTTGGCGCAGCCCTACCTGGCGCTCCAAATGTCGGATTTCGGGTTCCGACAAAACCCTTGAGGTTTGAACACCGGGGTGCGCACGAAGATCTCCCCCTCTCTAGCTCGCACACTCAACGATCTGACGACCTAGCTTGACAGACCCAACGAACATGAGACACAAGATTTATACTGGTTCGGGCCACTGTTGTGGTGTAATACCCTACTCCAGTGTGGTGTGGTGGATTGCCTCTTGGGCTGAGGATGAACTGTTACAAGGGAAGAACAGCCTCCTGAGGAGAGGTGTTCTTGTGCTTGGCGGACTTGTGTGAGGCTATGGATGGAATGGCTCCGATCCAAGATCCGATGAGATCCCTAGCTATGGTGGTTGCTAGTCCTATTTATAGAGGCCCTAGTACTCTTCCCAAATATTGAGCGGGAAGGGATCCCACAACGGCCAATTTGAAGGGGGACAGCTAGTACAAGCAATCCTGACAAAAGGCTCTGGGTGTGACGCCATCTTGGGCTCCACGATGACCTCCGTCCTGCCACCCTGCTGGTCTTGGTCTTGTTGCACCGATATGGAAACCTTTGCCTGATGCCTCGGAACTCCTCGCCTCCGCTTGCCCCTAACACCAAAGATGGAACAAGGACACTGTGCTCGCTGGCGCCCGCCTAGTCTTGATCTTCATGGCTTACATCATTAGAACCTCACGAGGTTATCCTTGCCTTGATATCTCCACCCCTCGCGAGCCAGCCTGGTGAGGCCGCTCCTGAGGAGGTCTTGCGTCATCCGCCTCGCGAGGCTTGGCCTCTCGCGAGGGTCTTGGGTGTTTGCTGGTGAAGATGGGCCGTACAAGGTCGCTGGAGGAGCCACGCGACGGGCCGCAGGCAGGCAAGTCTGGGGACCCCCGTTACCAGAACGCCGACAGTAGAGAAGGAATCATTCGATCGGGTTCAGTTAATAGCCAACGATCCATCGCTCAGGTTCAGTAACAGGTAGCCTGTAGTGTAGTTGCTCGGGTTCAATAGGCGAACGCCTCGCTCGGGTTCAGTTAGAGCCCAACGCCTCGCACATGTATGAGAGAAACGCGCATCACTCGGCCCCCGACCACCCACTGTAATCGGGAACTCCCTGATATTTTCCTCGCCCTCGCTTCTACCATGGTTTTTTCCTTCATGGACCTCCTAAAGAATGTCATGCAGCTGCGTCTCCGGCCCGCCCAGGACGAAAAGCCCATTTTCTGTCATGATTTTTTGTCATAGAAGTAGGAGCCCACCACATCTATCATGATAACGGGTTTTGTCACAATTATCATTATAGAAGTGTCATAAGTATGATAGAAAAAAAATTCGTTCGGCCCAAAATGTCACAGATGTGTATGTTTTTTGTAGTGGATGATGTAGGTGGTTTTTACCGAGATTTCGGACGCCGTGAGGCATAAAACCATACTCCTGCTTTGGTAGATTGAGTGGAGGAGCACAACGGCACGCAACACTCGAGCCTGGCAAGGTTGCCTTGGGAGACGAGCAGCTACGCGTGTACAAGTGTGAAGGGTCTGAATCATCCTCTAAGTTGCCATGGCCCTCCTTTATAGCTCAAGTGGGAACCATAGTGGAAAAATAGTCATTATCTAGCAATTAGATAGATAACAATGCTATCATACCTAACTATGACAGTTAGGACAAAGTGCATTACATGCACTGCTAGGCGCCACGCTGAGGATGCAGCCCGGCAAGCCCACTGTGCCGCTTAATCATCTTCTGCTTATCTACTTGACACGCCTCTGGACGGGTGTCACGTGAAGGTAATCTGTCTCCAATAGAGATACCATGTGCTTAGTAGAAGCCACTTAATCACTTGGGGGCTCGACACCGCATTGATAAGTGATTTGCGTCACTGCGAGGTGGAGCGGTGGTGCCTTGGCAGGGAGATTCGCCCTTGGCGGCCCTGGCAAGCCTGGTGGGGAAGTCTTGGATTCGTCCTTGGGGCGGCCTCGACCTGCCTAGGCACTCCTTCCCGGCAAAGAAGTCTTTCCCAAGGTACTGCTCTGCTATCTTGTTTGTCTTGGTCTTCTTGATCCACTCTTTGATTTCATGAAGAGCTGCTTCTCCTGGTTTGGTCTTGCTTTGGATGTTCATGTTGGACATTGGGGGCTAGCATCCCTATGTATAAGTCTGGGAAACAAATGTGATCGTTCGCTGCACCGACAGGGATTGACGAATTATATTGGTGCCTTGGCAAGTGGTTACAATCGTGATATAATCAATCATAATTATTAGTATCCAGTTGCTCCAAATTCCGGTGGTTGCGCAGATATCAACGTGATAATTACGCACACGGGTTGGACCATCCAAATGTGAAACAAGCATTTTTCATAGGATAGTTGGCAAGCAATAGATGAGCTCTGCTTATTTATATAACCAGTAATAATCAAACAAAACCCCTAATTATCATTCCAAACAGCGCATAGAAGATGGCTAATGCGACAACTACAACTACCCATGCTAGTTCCTTCTTGGCTCTTGCTTTCATTTGTTGCCTGTGATTGATTCTTTCTTGCTTCATCATAGTGATTGTACACTCCAAATCAGTCAGTTTATTCTTCAGATTTACGTTATCTTATGCGACATTGGTGATAACATTCCAAGCCCTGCCATGCCATTCGTCATTCAACCAGTTAACAAAGGCACAAGACTCATATCCCTTCCAATGTTAAATAGTATTCAGGATGAGCAGGGGCAGTAACTCAACTTAAATGGCGAACTTAGCACTAATCTCTAAGGAGCAACAGAGAAACGGTGTGCCAATGTCAAATACCTCTGGGAATACACATCGAGCGGGAGTGTCTTTGTGCACACAACTCAGCTTTTGGTACTTCTCACTGGCGAAAACTCAGAGTCGAACTCATGTTGCGGGAGACTAGAGTCATATTTCCTAGGTCGGGGAGGGGGTCATTTAGGACGGATTGAGTAGGGAGCTACTTTGGACATGCTAAAAAAGATCAGGATTGATTGGCGCCGAAAAGACGATCTGGATCCATAGTACACCGGCCTTCTGATGACCTTAGGCAAGTGCTCGACGGTGAATGGCGTCATGCCGGCACCGCCCATCGCACTGGTGAGAACGACGACACAAGCTAGTGCAGCCGCTCCGAAACCATCAGCACCACTCGTTCGCATTCCCCAGTGTCAGTGCCATGCGAGAGAATTTGGGGCTAGGGATTTGGAGGCTATCTAGGTATTCGGGGGAAATGGGGAAACTGTGGGGGTATGATAACGGTCGGACACTTCTTATCGCACTCTATTGTATACGGCGCATAGTTTGTACAAATCATTTGTGTTCATTATTACAACTTCACACACGATTTACACACCAAACTATTTGATAAGACAACGTGCATGAGACACGGTTCCCGTGACATAACCATATGTGATTTACTACCCGGTACATACGGGGATGGGATTACTGAGTTAATACTTAGGGTAAACACCGCTATGCGGATACCCATCAAAAAAAGTAAAAAAAACTGCTCTCAGATAAAGATGGGGGCGGCGGCCGAGGCAGCGGCTACCGGATAGCAGGTCAATCTCAGTCAGTCGGCAGTGGCGGCGTGATACGAGGTCGATCCTCGGTCGGCGGCACATCCCTCGTGGTCGATGGAGGAATAGTAGGGCTCAAAGTTCAGGCGGTTGCCCCACTAAGCTTTGCTCCTCAACCCTGTTGTCTCGATGTGCCGTGGCATTTCTCATCTCTGTCTGTTGGGTGGAGGTCACCACGCGGCTAATTAATTAAGGTATGCTTTTACTTGAGTGACTTAATTAAGGTATTCAATTCATAAGGGTAGTACTATACTCTGCATGTAAATTGACTCATCGTTAATTTGTGTCATCGCATGGCTGGATAACAATATGGGGTGCACTTTGTAAATTATGAAAATAAAATCTTGTGATATATGCATTCATCTTTAGTCATCAATTAATCCATTTATCAATGTTTTTTGACTGACCCCTCGTGTGGCATAGATGGAACGATCTGAATGGATGAAGGATCGGAGAAACTCAAAGTTTATGAGTGGCATGACGGAGTTCATCGATTTGGCTGAAAGGACAAAGAAGAGAGTCTATAATGACTATTACATCATGTGTCCATGCAGCGATTGTACCAATACGGGGTCACGTAAAGATATAGATGTCGAGTACCACTTACTTAAATGGGGATTCATGGATGGATGTACATGTTGGAGAAGACACAGTGAAGAGCCGGTCATGGATATAGGTAACCAGGGCAGCGGGGTGTCAAACCCCGATAAGAGTCACAAGGATGTTGAATCTAACGTTAGGGCTCAGACATCAAGCTACCAACGGAACATCGACAAGCCAAAACTCCCACTGGAAAAACCAAGAGGACGATACAGATGAAACCGACGACCTTGATGATATGCCAGATTTTGCTACCATGATTGCAGATTTCCAGGGCCTGGATAAAGATATGGTTGCGTACAAGGATTTGCCAACCATTGGGGCGCCGAGGCAGACTCAATTGAGTATGGGTACCGGGTCCCCTTTGGCAAGATCCACATCTTCATCGGCAAGATTGGTGAATCGGGACTTGAGCTAGACATCTCCACCGACATTATCAAGTCAGCTCGGTGCATGAACCCCGCCTGGGGTCAAGCCGGTAAGAATCATGTCTTTGTTGGCTTTACCCAAGTGGTCAATGTCGCAGACAACTCGATGTCGGGCGGCGACACCCTTGCCTACTCCAATGGCGAGTCATCGGCTAGGTATACAAAGTCGATTCGCCCCTTGTACGATTGCCGGCTTGGGGCCTGGTCCGACAATAAGTCGGCCTCGATTGACCATGAGTCGGCCCGTTGGACCACGATCTATATGGCTAGCACCGCTCCAGCTCTTAACTTCATAGCTGCGGGCGCCGTGAATGGGACAAACCCATCGTCTACTAATGCGAACGCATCTAGCCTAGTTAAACTAGCAACTCAAGTTCTTTCCGAGTTAGTTACCACTTCAACGACGCTCCTCGAGTCGCCATTGAAGCCGGAGAATCAGGTCGGGCACAATGATGAAGTGGCCAAGATCCGCGAGCAGATAGCCAAGGCTAAAGAGGATGTCAATGCCGAGAACACTTGCATGAAGTAGTTACAGACTCATATTCAGTAGGAAACCGAGGGCTTGAGGACAGAGGCTTGGCGCCTGGCTGTTTGTCAGCACGCTTCTGAGGCGGTCCACAGGAGACGTCATGAGACTCACCTCCCCCTGGCTTTAAGGGAAGACGCTTATCCAACATGGAAGGCGTAGGGCCTAGCTCTCCTGCGACACCGGTTATACCCCAATTGAATCGGGTCATCCCACAAAAGGCGATGGCGGGCCATCCACGAACCAGCTAGCTCCAAACCCGCCGCCCATCCGGACGACTCCTGATCGCTTCGTGACGCCAGCTGGTCACTTTTATAACCATGTTGATAACCTGGTGGTAGAGGCTGCCAATCTTACAAGGCTTCCGATCATGGGTGCTACCCCCGTGGAACAAGAGGCTTTGCATGCCATCGAGTTGTTAAAAATAGCAGCCGCTGAACAGGCGAATTATACCTACATTCAGCACCGACTCCATTCTACCCCACACCCAAGCCAGAGCCAAAGTCACCATGCCGAGTCACCAGCTGTTTCCAACAACGCCTGGCGGATACATGAGCAACAGCATCACTACTAGGAAAAGGCCTACTAATGGCGCACCTAATTTGGCCATTAATGGCGCATTAGTGGTGCGCCATTAGTGCCACGCCATTAGTATATTTTACTAATGGCGCACCACTGGTGCGCCATTAGTATCTGGTATACTAATGGCGCACCCCAGATGCGCCATTAGTATATACAACAGTGCGCCATTAGTATGCCTCCCAGGGGGCCATGTATACCCAGGTGCTTTGGCATACTAATGGCGCACGACAACAGGATGCGCCATTAGTAACTTCGGCATACTAATGGCGCACTGTTTAATGATGCGCCATTAGTATCCTTTGGCATACTAATGGCGCACTATAATGTGATGCGCCATTAGTATGAATATTAGGTTTTTTTTTATTTTTTAATTTTCTATTTTTTGCATAGGTTACAAAATGTATAATTGGACAAAATATAGACAGCACACATCAACAACAGATTCATCGAATACAATAGAATATTAGTCTCTGAATACAATTCATCATTTTAGTCTCCGAATACAATTCATCATATTAGTCTCCGAATTGAAAAGACTGAACAAAGATAGAACATTATATTACAAGTCTCGAGACCGCGAGTTTGTCTTCACATTACAAGTCGATATCGATCATCTAAACTACCATCACATAGAAGAGAGCTGCGGTCATCACGATGAGCATCATCATGATGAAACTCGTCTTCATCCGGTTCCTCCAATGCTCCCTCCCCTCTCCCGCTAGATAGCGGGCGTATCTAGATTCGGCCTCGGCCCTAGTGGCGTACCCTTTGTAACTGTTACTGCTGAATCGGTGAACCTGTCTCCGACACTCCTCCCAGTCGTCGTAGACTCCGGGAACCTTACCCTTGTACACGACATACCACGGCATCGCTATGCAGTAGCCAAACGAAACATTAGTACCAATTCACAGACAATACATAAGCAATATATAAGTATGCAACAGAATGATCGGAAGAGAAAAGCAAGACATTAATAGCATCGATTACATCTAAGTTGAACGACTCTGGAAACCAAAGAGACATACTACAAGTTCATTAAAGTTTAATTACAACATGAGCCAATCGATGTTTCAGAACTAGACACAGCATCACTGCTTTCGACTCGACCCAAGGGACCGGAGCGTGGATGAAGCCGCCGTCTATCGTGGGAGTCATGAAACAACGGGCTATGTCAGCCTGCATTTGTAGGATTGCGTCGATGTCACTGTTGGACGGTTGATTTCTGAGGTAGAACTGCCCCAAGGTACGAAGGACATCTTGATGGATGATTTCCGCAAACTCCGACTGGATGCGAAAGAATTCTTGTCTGATGTCCGCGTCCTGGATCGCCGACACGCTCGCGGCCCAATCTTTGAGTATACTCGGTAGTAGAAGTTGATGATGGTCCCGTACGATCGCCCGCATGTGATGGATGGCGTAGTAGGCACCCTTCTGACCGCCAGGCGGCTGCTTGACGCAGCATAACGTCGTATTGTGGGAGAACACGTGCTTGCCTTACTTACGAATAGGCCTGGTGAAGGTGCCTCCAGATTTGACGTAGCCGGGGAGAACATCATCAAGAACCTTCTTGACATTTGTGTAGTCTACGTTCGACTGACGGTCCGGGTCGAAATATGTGGCCATGGAATATTTGGGGCTTAGGAGGATGAGCGTGCAATGTGTGTCACTGCAGAAAACACGGAATGTTAAAAGAAAAACGATCGAAATTTAAGAATTCATATGTTACGGGGCGGTTGAGGGGAGGACTTACTTGGGAAAGTAAGGCACGAGGAAGTTATCCTTATCTTGTTTTGCCAGAATGACGCCTTCGAGGTAAGAACTCGTGACTTGCCGGTCCCCAGCGCTGCCCAAGATCTTGGCACGCATGTAGAAGGGGTCGACTATCACGATGTCCGGGGTCTTGTCGCGAATGATCCGCATCTCCATACTCAGCGAAAATAGCCGAACGAAGGTGTAGTGCAGTGGATGAAGGTTCAACATAGCGTGGATGTCATCAAATCGCAGTACGATCGTACCCCGGATGGAGTTATCCACAAAGCCCTTGCCCTCTGGCACCTTGGCCGCGAAAACCGGGTATGCCACATCCTTCTCTCCGAGACGCTGCTTCTCCAAAGAAAGAACACTGTCATGCAGACTCCGCATAGCACCGGTTGCAGCATCGATCATATTTCTCGGTAGCATCGGCCTACCCGCGACATGCACCCTCCTCGAGATATCCTCAGGTGAAGGTGGCCCGTCCTGAGCACGGATCGTACTCGGTGCCGGCTGGCTCGCACCCTTGTTAGTATTTCTTTTGCGTGCCTTCTTCTTCTCCTGTAATGGGACCGAGTTCTGCTCACAGACCGCCTTCTTGAGTGTGTTGGGGCTGATCATATTTCGCACCTCGCCTATCTGAGGCTCGGTGAAGTCGGCAGCTGGAGGCGTCTCCTGAGAGCTGAACTGCAGACGACGCCTGTTGCAACCTGGCTTCTCCGCGGTACCAGCTAGATCGCGCACGTCTTTTGTTGGGTTGGGTTCTTGAGAAGGAGGCCCCATGAAGTCGCCACCGTACCCATGATCGGCAAAGTACTGATCGACGTTGGCAAATGTATCGTCGTCGTCGTTGTTCTGATCCTGTGCCATATGCATGTTTGGATCCAGTGGCATAGGGATGTCCGGCACCGTTGCGGCGGTCTTGCCATGGGGCCGACTTGGCGCCGGCACGACTGGCGGTGTTGTCTTTGGGGTGGTGTCCCCCGCCCCCAAACGAATCTGGCTCTTCGGCCAAAGCAGGGGCCAGCTCAGGCAGGCGCTGAGGGTCATCACGTCATCATCGTCGGCCCCGACGGGTCGAATCGGAGGTAACAGCTCGTCGCAGCCTAGCAGCACCCGAACCAGTTGAACCCTAAACAAGTTGGGTGGCATCTGGGTACCATGGAACAAGGGGTTGCCCGGTTGAACGATTTTGCCCTTGGCGACATCGACCAACTCGTTGTTCACGAAGTGCAGGAGAGTGCACGGAACGTCAGCGGCGCCCTGCGAAAACATGTAGGGCGTCAGGGATGCCCAGTCAAAGGCAAGGAGATGAAGTTCTCGGCCGAGAGAGGATTAATTAGTTACCGTGATGATGGCGTCGAGCTCGGCTAATGTCGAGGCACCGCCAACGGCGGGCGTGCAGTTGACGGAGGGGCCGCTTGCTGCAGAGGTGCCGGCCGGCGTACACCCGGGTGCATTAAGCTCCCGTGCCGGCGTCGGAGACACCAATGCCGCCTCCGCCGGAGACACCAATGGCCCCGCCATCGCGTTCTGCGAGTTGCTGGCCATGAAGCTAGGAATCGGGGGCGGCCCCTGTTGGCCGCCCGCAATCCATGCACTAATCCCCTGGATCAAGGTAGGCACAATGGCGGTGATCGTCGCTCCGAGTTGTTGTTGCACTTGCTCTTGGACAATCTTCGGAATCCGCGCCACTTGTGCCCTGAGTTCTTGAACCTCACGCGCCTGGCTTTCCGAGCTGGTCTTTTTCTCCTTTCGCCCACCAGTGTTATAGTATGACGACCATTTTGTCGACAAGCCTTTGCCGGCCACACGACCAGCTGACGTCGGCTTACTGAGCTTATCCTTGTTCTTCATTACATTCAACGCCCTATTTAGAGTGGTGTCCCAAGGGTTGCTCTTAGTCGACCCCGCGCTACTGCTTTCAGTCGCCTGCGGAAGGAATGTGAACCATTTAGAAATTTGGCTTCATTAATTAGAATGCAACCATATGGAGCTAATTACGCGGGGGTGTATTCCTTACCAGAACAAGCTCAAGCGCCCTGGTCTTCGGATCCGTGGTAAGCTCCTTTGTTTTTGGGTCCTTCTTGTACCGGGCCCTGACAAAGTTCCTGGTCTGCTTGTCACCGTATTTATCAAAGAGGGGCGGTAGGCCTTGTGATGCCCCCGATTCAATCGTACACTAATCATACACGCAAACGTGTACGATCAAGATCAGGGACTCACGGGAAGATATCACAACACAACTCTACAATTAAAATAAGTCATACAAGCATCATATTACAAGCCAGGGGCCTCGAGGGCTCGAATACAAGAGCTCGATCATAGACGAGTCAGCGGAAGCAACAATATCTGAGTACAGACATAAGTTAAACAAGTTGCCATAAGATGGCTAGCACAAACTGGGATACAGATCGAAAGAGGCGCAGGCCTCCTGCCTGGGATCCTCCTAACTACTCCTGGTCGTCGTCAGCGGGCATCACGTAGTAGTAGGCACCTCCGGTGTAGTAGGAGTCGTCGTCGACGGTGGCATCTGGATCCTGGGCTCCAACATCTGGTTGCGACAACCAGGAAGAAGGAAAAGGGGGAAAGGAGGGAGAAAGCAACC